>NC_048274.1:1184223-1357056 GCF_009762535.1 Notolabrus celidotus | reverse complement strand
AGTACAAAACAACTATATTTACAAGTTTAAGTTGAGAAAGTGTGGAAATGTTTGTGCACCAGTTAGAGGTAGGAAGAAAGAAGAGATTGTGGTTGACTTAAGCTCTTCTAAATGTCGTCAGCTCGGTGTTTGAACTTTGAGTTCATGTTGAAAGTGTGACTAACCTTGTTTGTGGAGAGAGGTGGGCGGGGCACAGGTGAGCGACAGACAGTTCCACTAATGGCAGAGCGCATGGTGCTGTTAGAGGTGGCACTGGAGATGCTGGAGGTCGCATTAAACTGAAGCGAGAGAGAGAGAGGAGGAGAAGCAGGAGGTTAGTTCCCACAGAGCTTGAATTAGTATGAAACTTTCCATACTGAACGTGAGGCACAAACAGGTTTACCTTGCGTGTTTTGTTCGGCGTGGTTGTGCCGAGGAACCTGCGTTTGGTCGGTGTCCGTACGGTTGTCCCGTACAGCATGTCCACCTCCATCTGTTTGCTCTTCTTCAGATGCTGTCAGGAGTTTGTTCAGAGATGAGTCAACACGTTTCTCAGCAAACATCCAGGTTTAAAGCAACAAGAGAGTTTGTTTACCCTTTCCTGTTTCTCCGTCTCTTTCTCTATTCTGTGCAGCTCCCACTGCTCCTCCACGTACTGCAGGAACTTCTGCCCGTTCACCAGAAACTCACGACCCTGCTCGCTCTCCCAGGCGTCTATCTGGGCTTTTAACTTCTTCTCAAGCTTCATGAAAAAACCACAAAGATTAAAACAAATAAATAAAGCTGTAAAAGAGAAGAGATGTTATTGTGTCGAAAGTACGAAGTGTCATCACATGTTACCTTAGGCAGACTTTTATGCAGCTCAGACCTCTGCTTCTCCTCTTTGAGAAGGTTCCCTCCTCTGTTCGTGAACCTGGAGGGATCAGTGGCTTTTTTCTGGGAATGAAAAAGATAAAGGTTTCTTTTATTCGCTGAGCCTCGAGCGTTGGATTAATTCACATCAATACAACAAGGCTAAAACATAATATCTGTTCTTTAGAGCTCAAATTTTCTGTTTTCTATTTATGTTTACAGATTGTATTGTACGTCCAATTAGCCTCGAGACACGGCGCCCACCTCCTGCCTCACTTGTCTTACATTGAGGAGTCTTTCAGCTCTCCACAAGGTGTAGTCACCTGATAATACAACACTGTCTGCTTTGAACGCACGGTTCTGACATAATAAGGAGGATAACTTGTTGAAAAGTGGCGCCCACACAGATCCATCCATCCCAGAATGCAACATCCAACCCAAGCAGCTCTTCTTTAGTGCAACAATTAAAGCTTCAGATGTTTGTAAAAGTCTTTCTCTTGCGAGAGCACACACACCTCCAGCTCCTGGAAGAGTCTCCAGCTGTCCTCCCACTGGTGAACCCCGTCAAAGAGCTCTTTGTGATCCTCGTAGTGCTGCTTCAGTCGCAGGATCTCAGCGTCGTGCAGAGTCAACAGCTCCTCAGTGAAATCCTCTAAAAGCAGTCAATAAGAGTCTTTTATAGAGTCAGTTATTCTTATTAGGATTAAAGCAGTTACAATGAAAACAAATGAACCCACCGCTGAAATATGGTGAAAAGTCCTGCCTCTGATCGATGCTGAGGAAGCACTTCTGCCAGAGCACGGCCATCTCAGAGCGGATGGCGTCCGTAACATTTTGGATGTTCAGCAGCTTGAGCTCCTCCAGACGCTGAACTTCTGCTCGCAACTGAAAAGTAAAAAGAGCAAACTGAAGTTAAACCAGAAGCCACACGACTGAAGGACGAGCTGAAACCAGATGAAGTGTGGAGCCAGCGGCTCAGGACGCCAGTGTGTTCTTACTGCTTCTAGGTTCCTCTTCCTGGATGAGACCATGTGATCGTTGAAGGCCTCCCTCTCCTCCTGCGGGACCTGCAGTCTGTCCCACAGCTTCTGGATCTTCTCCCTGTGACTCTCACACCTCGCCTCGTTCTCTGCTTTACGTTCCTCCAGCTGTAAAATGAGCATGACACCACCCATCATCTCTGCTCCAACCTCCAATGGCTGGATCACTCATCCTACATATTTGACTGGACTGTAAATAATCTGACTGATAGCAGACACTTTGTTAAAAAAACGACCTCTCACCTGACAGAGAAGCAGTTTGAGGGACGTGATGTTGTCTCTGGAGAGGCAAAACGAGTCCTCATCCTCACAGACGATGTCCTTCTCAAAGCTGGTCTCGGGGATGTGGTCCAGCTCCTCCATGTGCAGGATAATCTGCTTTTTGATGTCTGTGAACTCAGCATACCTCCTCACCTGAAACATGAAAGCAGCACAAAAACATATCAAGATTAGACACGGTCATGACATAAGTTTTTGTTGTTGTTGTCATGTGTTCGTTAAGTGTCCCCTGTCCTATGTCCCTGAAAATGTCTTGCCTCAAGTAAAGCAATCAAGAAAAACTAAGATCTAAGAGCCCTCTGACAGGACTTCTGTTTCAAATATCCAACATGTATTTCAGTCTCTTAGAAAACATCAAATGTGAATTGAGGATTTGAGTTCTATCGACCTAGAGGAGCAGAAAGTCCGACCCACCTTCTCTTCAGTCTGGTTAGCGATGTGCTGACGGAAGTTCTCCAGCTGCTCCAGCGAGGGAACAGAGTCGGGCGCGATGCCGAAAGACATGGAGCACAGGATGTCACACAGGTCCTGGTCCTGGTCCAGGAGAACCTTCAGCTGCTGCATCCGCTGACTCTTCTCCTTCAGCAGAGCCTCCACCTGTGTGCGGATGTTCTTCTCCTGCTGGAGCATGCTGATGCCACTCTCCTCCTGATCAAACAGAGAGGACGAGGTTACTCCAAGAGATGATTCATTTTACATTGAAGTAACTGTTGTCCTCTTGAAACCGTCTTTGTTACCTCAAACAGCGGCAGCTGAAGCTCCATGCAGACTTTCTCCATCTCTCTCCGGCAGGTGTCAATGCTGCTCATCAGCCTCGTTCTCAGAGACTCCTCCTCTTTGATCATCATCTCCAGTAAGTTCTAGTAAACAAACAGAAAGGTAAATAAGCATTATGCAGACAGATACGTGTAGATATTGTCATCAATATCCAGTGATTAAAAACACTGATTCCGCTTCCCTCAGCGTGAACAGATATGTTCTATTTATTTCCTTTCTAGCCGTATATGCCGATCAGTAATGATGGTCCTTGGTGCAGAAACAGATCTCTAAAAATCTTACCTGTTCTATTTAAATGGAGACTAATGCTGAATGCAAGTGCTGAATGACGTCATTGTTGGATCATATTAGGACTCTTAAGGTGTTGGGTTTTTTTTTACACCAGTTTGCATGAAGCTTGCTTTTCAAATAAGATGTATAACACTGTTCCCTCAGGGGGAAAAGTGTCTGTAAATGACAGGGGGATGAAGTGCAGCTCAACAACACATAAGAAAACACAACAACAAAAATCACACATCTCACTTAAAAATCAACTCAAAACCTCCCTCTTCAAAAAGCCTACAACACGTGACCTCTACTCCCTTCCCATCTCTGATCTCTCCTTCTTGTACATGTATAGTTTGCACACTAGTATGTAAAGGGTCTTTGATTATCTAGAAAAGCACTATATAAGTCCTAATGGAGCTATTTACATTGTTTCATATATTTGATTTTTTTACTTTAATTAATCAATTCATTGTTATTTCATTGAAGGAAAATATGGGGTTACGTTTGATGATTAGGTGTTATCAATACATGTTGTTCAGGGTTCCCACTCTTTTCCAGAGATCATTTTCCAGGACATTTCCAGGACATTTCCAGTGATGATCAAGCTGGTATGACAGTCTAAATTGAGTTCCTAATTTAGTTCCTAAATAGTCTAATATGTTCCTCTCAGTGGAAGTCTACATTGAAAGACGTGCAGTCTATGGCTATCAATGAAATCATCTCCTACATGCTTAAAAGTGATGGCAAATTAATTGAACAATGCAACCACAGATGGACAGCACTTCACTTTATTAGTGCAACCAAGTAACAATGATGGGCAACTCTCATCTCAGCTTTCTCTTTTCTCAAAAAATATTAAATGAGCTAAGTAAAAAACAAAAGAGCCAGCAAAGGAATCTGGAAGCTGACTCACTGAAATAAATAAATAATATTAATAATCAGAGGATCAGTGCATAAATTGACCTAAATAGATCTGAATGACAAAAATTGCCACAAATGTTGAATGGGGATGTGTTTTTTTAACCTTGTCAGATCGCACGCAGTCATGTTGGAATAATTTTCCAGGACAATCTGTGATTTTCCAGGACATTTGACTTTTTCTCCCATTTTCCAGGACTGGAAAACTGGTCAACTGTTTTCGAGGTTTTCCAGGACACGTGGGAACCCTGGTTGTTGCACTGGGTGACATGTGTATAGATGGGCGGGTAAGATAGAAGGGGTGGACCCCAGGGAAGGGGAATGTTTTTTTTTACCGGGAGATGTGAGAGCACAAAGACGCTATCTATTGTTTGAAAGAAGCTATTTTTGTTGTTCAATAAAACACCAAAGAAACTACAACCATGGCTGGACATTGGCAATCTTTGGATCCTGTGTACGATCCACTCTCCCCGTGTCCTGTGGTCAGTTTTGATTTGAGTTTTGTTTTTTGTAAAGTTGACAAAGTAAAGTAGCCACTACAAGTCCTATAATTTAACATTAGTATTAAAAACATAGCAACAAATAAGACAACACAACAACATTTGCTTCTGGACAGTGCGTTCATCCAATCAGAAATGTCCCAGCAGATATCTGTCTTTTCAATTAGAGGTTAATGTTGTTGTGTTTTGCACTTCAGGGCCACCATATTGAAGGATGCTGCCTTGCCTCTCCAGAACAGGTTTAAGAGATGCCTTTGTAAGTCAGTTACCAAACCTTTTTACCATACAGCATTAGCAATAAATTATGCCTTAAAATCATCACACAGACAGATTTCTACTCAGTTTCATTAGTAAACAGGTGGATAAACAGAACATCTGAGTCATATGTGGTCATGAAATGCAGAAGTGACAGCTGGTAGTCAGATTTAAATAGATGTGACTCAATAATAAAAACTCTACTTGTAGTTTCACTCAGCTTTTATCCCCCCACTCACCTCCTCTGTGAAACCTGTTTAGGTCAACTGATAACCTCCCATGAGCCTCCATGTGTCAGGGGAGCCAAGAAAGCAACATTTCTACACTCATCAGGACTAAAACTACATCGCAATGTGGTCTTAGAGGTCTCACCTTGATGTGGCTCTTGACAGTATTAGTCCTCTGTAGTCTCTGGTCCTCTGGGATCCCGATCTCCTCCCAGATGTCCTTCAGGTGGATCAGGGCTTTATTCAGGCAAGCCACAGACTCTGCTGCGAGCACCTCGCTGTAGAGACACACCATCAGACACTTGATGAGCAAATTAAGTCACACTATCTACTTATACAGGACATTAAATTACAGTATTGTAAGTTTAAACACAGCTAACAGTTAGTGTGGGGTTAGCTAGCTAGCTTAAAAAGTTAGTGCACCTGACTCGATGTCCCATTTAGCTCGTGTTAACTCGTTGTATTTTGACAAAGTGTTTATCTATACCCTGAAATAAATGTTTAATCTTACCTCCTCCTCATTTTTAAATCCAAACTTTGCTTCAGACTTCTCAAACTGATCAAAAACAACACAAACTTGTCATAAAGACGAGCCTCGGGTCCCCTCGCCTGTCTGTTCTGTCCGTTGCTAACACGCAGTTCAAAACACGCGTCCCTCAGCGTTCTGCTCTCTGATTGGCTGCTGCTGAGAGTGCGCTTGTTGTGTCAAACTGTTGCCGCCCGCCGGGAGCAGCAACAGCCAATCAGGAGAGGAGACCGCCCATTGAAAACAACACGTGTGAGTGAAACGAACGCCACAGTTTCAATAGAGGGTGTGGTGATGCAGGATAATGGCTCTTCTGTTTCAGCAGGTTTACAGAAGTTAATAAAGGACATGTTGGACTTATTTACATTTTCAAACTTTCCATTTACTGCTTTTTCCTGGAAAACTTTGTCAGTTGTTTATTTTTATTTTTTTTATTCAGAATTTATTTTCTACATAGCTTATTTTGTCCTCTCTACATACTTGTATTATCATTGTTTTCAATGTATTTGTATTTTTATCTTTTTAATTACTTTCTTCTATTAATATTATTTGATATTCTTACTTATTGTGTATAGGAGCAACTGTAATAACTGAATTTCCCCCCAGGATAAATAAAGTATTTCTGATTCTGATTCTGAAGATGTCTGCAGCCTGTAACAAAAACAATACTCTTATTTATCTTTTCATTATATACAGTTCCCCAACTCTAAAAGCAAATTTTGCAACAGAAAACCTTTTTAGAAATGTTATGAATACAATGAAACAATAGAAACGCAGCCCTCCTCAAATCCTAAAACCTCAAAGACTCTTTAAATATTGTAATTGACTAACCTGATGGAGATTTTGTTGTCCTCCTTATGTTTAACTTCATTTCCTACAATCTTATTTCTCTCTCAACCCCTGGTGTATTATTGTCATGAAGTTCACTTAAAAAAAGACCTCTGGAGTGACCGAACACTAAGCTACAGCAGACTGAACCCAAAGTGAAGGAAAATCATCAACATGTTAAAAACATTTATTCACTTTATACATGTTTACACATTTATTCCTTGGTTAACATTTCCATCTGTAGTTCTGTCAGCTCTGAGAGGAATGCATGGCGTGTCAGCAGGAATGTCCCGGTCTCTGTCCATCATGGGGGGGCCTCACGTCTCATACATGAGATTCCAGCAAAGCCTCAATGAGTCTTGAACTGTTTGTAATGGCGGTCGTTACCACGATGAATTTATAACCTGAAAGACAAAGCAGTGGTGTTAAATTTAACCTGCTTTTAAAGGTAATTTTTTCAGAGCGATAATAATTCTAATAATTATTAATAATACGTTTAATGATATATTTAATGATAATAATAACGATGATGATACAATAAGTTAAATAATTTATTTTATTAATTAAATTAATACATAATTTATTATAACAATATATTAAATAATAATAATATATGACTTTTCAAAAAAGGGCTTTACAAATTAAAAGATAGAATAAAATAAAAAGTGAAATGTGAGGAATACAATGACTAAAAATGCAAATCAAAAACAGCAGGAAGGTAAAAGCAGAAAGACAACAGCCACAAAATGACAGGAATGAGAAGGAAATCAAACAAGATGAAAAAAAGGTAAGACAAACATTAAAAGAAGAATAAAAACAGCGAAAGTTAAAGTCTAAAATATCAAAGTTACAGTCTGAAAATGTAATCAAAGCAGCGTCAGGAAGATTAAAACACGCTCAGATAACATCTCCTGTAAAAGCACTTCTATAAAAATGTGTTTGTAAAAGAGGATAAAGAGTTCTCCAGTCCTTCATGTTTACCTCTCTCTCTGCCGAGGAACCGTAGAGCTGAAATCTCAGAGAAGGTGCAGCCCCCGAGGAACATGACCAGGATGATGCGCTGAGCGTCGCCCTTTGCTTTCGAGTCAGCGCCGTTACCTCCTGATGAGAAACGACAACTTTGAGCATTCAGGAATCCAAAACTCAAAGATTTGGTGTCTCTTCTTGAGTTTAACAGTCGTGTTAAGATGCACAAAAACAGGATGTTTTAACCTGGTGAGAACCTTGACATTACCTTAACTTTGGATAAGGCTGACAGGTTAAGACCATAGACTGTATAAAGGTTCAGACACATATGTCATGATACCTACACATGTAAGCCAATCAGAAACCCATTAACACTTACACATGGAAAAGAAACCGAGGAATTTAAGCTCCAGGTTTCACTGATCTCCTGCTGTGGCTACTAAAACCGTTAAAGATAATGGTTTACTGAGTAAGGCTGAAAGTAAACACTCCGTGAACTCCACAGCTTTAAGTCATTGATTCACTTTTCATCATCTAACCTGTAACAGCAAATTCATGCCCATTCAGCAGCCTGGTCACTTCCTCAAGCCCCGTCCACCCGTCTCGCTCCAGCACCTACAGCAGAGCAGAGACAATAACATTAAAGTGGTTTCTTAATAATTAATGTCAATAAAAGAGATGATTACTGTTTGCTCACCTGCTCGATGAGTTTGCAGCTCAGAGGGACGTAGGCGCCGCTGTAAATGTAGGCCATGTCTCGAGGGACACGCAGGTCATATTCTTCATCTGACTTTGGCACCTGCACACAAATAATAACACCTTTATTATCATAAAGCATTTTTAGAATGATTAAGACCAAATTAACACTTGTGGAAACATTTACTCACCAGGTTCAGTCTTCTGCTCAGAGCTCTAAAGTTGCTCTTCTTTGCGAGTGAAGAGAAGGCGTCAGTCAGCTTTCCTGGGAGGACAAAATAAAGGACACTTCAGTGCATGTCTTAATCTGAGTTGGCAAATCATCAAATCAAACGTCAGGATAAACAAACAGGAGTTATTGTGATGAGGAGAAGTCGGTTCAACCTGCAGTCTTGTCGTTGACCAGTTTGCCCACTTTGCTCTCCATCACCGTCAGCGTCTCTCCCGGCTGCTGCTCCACCAGCAGACCCAGCTGCCTCAGGTTGGCAAAGGTGAGCATGTGGTCGACTCCATAACTCTGATGAGGCCGAGCAGAAGACATGTTACACATTAGACCAGCAGCTCTTAGTCTGCAAGGACAGGTTTAAAGATGGAGCTGCTCATTTCAACAGAAATAACACTCAGTGTTAACATATTCCTGCAGACTTTAAAGTTTGTGTCCCTGCTGTGGGGGGAAAACTTCTTCCTGTTTCTCACTCAAAGGAGCTACACTGATGTCAGAGGTGGAACGCCTCGCACAGAGAAGAGGCAACAAGAGGAGAAAAAGCAGAAGAGCTGCAGGAAATGGAAAATGTCATCCATAGGCTTGAGAGAGAAATGCTCTGCAACACTACCTTGTATCTTATTCCCCCTGAGGGATTAATAAAGACGTCTATCCACAGCATGTAACAGATTTATTAACTTAATACCTGGGCAACATTGCTTAAGAGGAAAAGTGCATTTTTTAGGGAGATACATGCAAAAATATGTCTGTATGTCTGCCTGTTTTATTGAAAACTTTAGATGTATTTGTTATATTTATTATTATTGTTTTGATGTATTAATGCAGTCCTTTTAATTGAACAATGCAAAGACAATAAAGGTCAATCTATCCATCTAAAACAATGAATAACAATTGAAAGCTAAAAGACATTTCTATTCAGGGTTTACCAAAATATGTATGATTATGTTACACTTTGTAAAGTGAGGCTGACACGCTGAGAGGTGTTCTTGTTTTCTCTTTCATGCTAGGAAAATAATAAACAGCCTGAGGAAAGGACACTGACTTTTAAATCGGTCACCAGAGAAATTAAAGGAGTGTTTCCATCACTCACTGCTCTCATCATCCCACCGTCAGCATGATTATTAGTAGTTTATAACAAACATACTTTGAAATGAGTTTCATATTAAAATATAAAACACATTGTTTCATACGATTTTGACAAAAAAAGAAACACTTAAAAGCAAAAGATTAGAAATAAAGACATAGAAAGGTAAGTTGCTGGGTTTTTTAATGTCTTAGTGTTACTGCTTCATATAAAAATGTTGCTTTTAAGGACTCAACTGGTTATGATCTCACTCTAAAAGAGTCAAGTCTTATCTCTCACCTGTAGATATTGTGCTTTTAATGACCGGTAATCTTTTGGCAGGAGACCTGAGGGATAAAACATCAAACAGTTATTAATACAGCATGAGAATTATATGCAATTGGTAGAGCAGGCGCCCCGTATGCAGAAGCTATAGTCCTTGTCAGGTGGTCATATGGTTTTATGCATGTTATTCTCCCCTCTCTACCCACATTTCCTGTCTCTTGCAAGCTGTCCTATCAAAATAAAAGCCCTAAAGCCTCAAAAACAATCTTAAAGGCCCTGTGAGGAGTTTTGAACTGGCTGAGAAACAGACTGAAAATGATACTGATGCCTCTTTATGACCTTCAATAGCAAACAAGACCATCAGCAGCAACACTGACACCTTCTCTGTTGTCATTTTTAATGCCTGAAACCGCCCTGAGGCGGTAGGTGTCAGACCAGATGATGGACATCTTGCTTCAGAAACAGCCTTTATTGGACTGTTTTCATGGAAAATAATCACATTGCCTGATAAAGTTGACTGTTAAAAGACAACAGGATGAGGTTTTTGTTGAAAACACTACTTTTGCATGTTTAGGACAAGAGATAAGAGGTATCACTTTGTCCACAAGGGGGCGCCAGAACCAATACAAAACAAAAGTTCCTCACAGCAGCTTTAAAATAAACAACAATAATAAAGAAAAGTTGCTCACCGTTTTCTGTGATCGACAAAAGACAAAGCAGCCTCAGACTTTCTGTCATGGAGACCTAAAGAAGAGCAGAAATATTTTTACAGCATGATTTCATTCATCATGATCTGAGCTGCTCCTGATATCAGAATGAGGTGAACACACCTGTCTGTTGATGTGCTCCTCTATGAAAGAAATGCATTCACGAATCTCAAATCCTTCAAGTAAAGCTGGAAAAGAAACAAACAAAGATCTTTGAATAATAATAAACAGAATATTTAACAACAAACACTTTAAAGATGAATGATTCCTACAGTGTTCAGTCTTCAACAGCTCCTGGAAGTCCTGCTTTGTTTTCTTCTTCATTATGGATTCACTGGCACCGATGTCTGAAAGAGAACGTTCACCTCAGAGATGAAAACCTGAGCTACCTCAAAATCTGATGTCAGATCACAGTCCAGATTCAAAACTCACGAAGGCTGAGGAGTCGATGTTCCTGCTTTAACCCTTTCAGCTCCTCTGATACGAACGTCTTCATCTGCTTTATGTCCATCCCTCGACGCTTCTGTGGCGTCAACAAAGGAGGAAAGTGTTACATATTTCTGTCTCCTCAGCCTCCCTCAGAGACCGGGGTATAAAATGTTCACTCACATCGTACGCTGTCTGGAGGTTCCTGGCTTTCTGACTGAGGAAGCCGAAGACGTTGGAGAAATGCTCGTTTCTGATTTCATTGAAGACCTGCGAGAGACACCAGAGTTTAAACTGAGGATCCTGAAGACCAGCAGCAGAGGACTCCTCTCTAATGTCAGCTACAACTCACCCTGTCCTGAGAGTTCAGCATGACTTTTATACTTTTCTCCGAGGAGGTAACTTCAGGTCCGAACTCCACACATCCTGCAGAGAGAAGTCGTGATGAGACACAGTGATGCTTTACATGAACAATTTCTAAACACGGTCCAAAAGGATGTCTCTGTGTCTCATTTTGTGTCACAATGGAGCAAAACTACTCTGAGATACACCGACCAAATACTTTTACAAACAAGTAATATCAAAATATGCTTGCACCAGATGATGGTGGGAATGAAAATGAAGTCTAAGTCTGGATATCTTGGCAGATGAAGACATGAAACACAGGTGACTTGGACGCTCACCACATTTGATTCTGAATATATCGTCCACCAGTCCTTCGTAGACGACTTGTGAGCACAGAGGAGAGACAAAGTCCACATCTGCAAAGACAGTGAGGACGTCAGGAAGGGAAGGAAACCACATCTCATCACATCAGAACTCAGACATCTGCTTCTTACCTCTGTCGATTAGAAACACTTTTCCTATTTCAGCCTGTCGAGTTCTCTGCTCGCCCTCCTCCACCTGCTCCCTCCACGACTCGTACGCCATCTGTACCGAAGAGACGGACACAGCTGGATCTTTAAACGTGTGCTTTGTAAAAAACAAAGACAACAACAACTGAGGTGAAAATGCGTCACAGAGGATCTGAACTCTACGATCGTCACCTTGGAACATCGTCCGATCCCGTAGATCTTTGAGAACGGGCCGTAGAGGGAGTGAAGGAGGTGCAGAGCGCTGCCGGCTGTCCTCACCCAGCGCTGATCCCCCGCCTGAGAGAGGAGGGATGAAAGAAGCCATTTTTTAAAGAGGGGAACTCTCCAGCACGGCGATATTTTCTATATTTGGCATTTAACTGTGTATTGAAATAACTAACTATCTTATAATCTAACCTGACACTGTTTTTAAAATGTAAATACCAGAAAAAGTCATTCAAAAAGACGGATAAGAGACTGAATAATCATCACATGGATCATCACAGAGCTCTTTGTGTTTACCAGGAAGTTGTCTCTGAAGAACTCGGGCAGCTCCAGACTGATGATGTCATCGTCGAGTGGAAGAAGGTAGAAAGACCATTCATCGGTGGTCACATCTGTGGGGAGAGGACCAGAAGCTCTACACTCCCTGAAACGAACACTTCATCTTTGTTGCTAAAATAAAAACGATGAAGGAGAAAAGACGCTCACCCCCGAGGATTCCCTGCTCCTCCAGCACCGCCTCACACGCGTAGAACTGAAGCACAGAGAGAGGACAACGAGTGAATACAGAGAGATTAAGAAGTCAGAGCAGGGACGACTGCTGAAAGAGACGCACCTTCTGAGGAGTGAAGATGATCTTGTATCTTCTGTGTCTTCCTGCTGCTTTGTCTGCGTTGGCAACATCTGGAAGAACGAAGAAACCAGCATGAAATAAAACTGAGTGATCTGATCGATGACGTGAACTCAAGGAAGAGAGGATTCAAGTTATAACAGAGAAACTAAGTGTGCACATGCATCGGTATAATAGCTTTCTGTTTATGATGCCTGCTATCCTGATTTAAGAAATAAAAATATCCTTTTTCCCCACAAACTTTCCTTCATTTTGATTTCAATCTAAAACTTTAAAATTAAACTTTAAAGACGTTCAACTTTTATGGTTTTTTATGTTCAGACAAAAGACTGAAGGCTTCACTAAACGCTGAGTTAACTTTACATAACTTGCAGCTTATTTAGATTTAAAAGTAACAATAAACATCTGAGACTGAAGAAAAAAGGCTTCTCTCCTATGTTTAAGATGATTTGAATTTCAGATTCACACCTTTAATATCTCAACCTGCATTTTCCATTAAATACGACGCTGCATTTCAGAAGCATGTCTTGTTTTTGACGACCTTTCTTGTGTTTGTTTTTAGCTGAATAACCTTTTATGGACAGATTTTTAAGCTGAGTGTTTTTCTTTTATTGAGCGTTAAGAAAAAGGAAAGGCAGCAGCTGAACTCACCACATATCCATCTCACAGTTTGTATTCTTGGCCGGATCAGGAAACAGAGCCTGTAAGAGAGTAAAGCCACGTTCTTACACGGTTACATCAAGAGTGTGTGTGTGTGTGTGTGTGTGTGTGTGTGTGTAAACAGTGTGTGTGTTATGACACTGCAGGACTCACTGGTCTGCTGTGCTGATGATGGGTTTGTGTTCCACTTTGTAGAGTTTGTCGACTTCATGTTGCTGTAAATAAAAACAAAGATCACTTTTTTTTGTCTGTATGGTTTGTCGACTTGAAGAGTCAGCAGAGTGAGAGCTGTAGAGGTCAAACCTTTAGTGTTGAGACGTTGGCGATGCGATCCAGCGGACTCATCAAGTCCGCCTCGATGAAGAGGTCCTTCTTCCCCGGCAGCTGTGAGACAAGGAGAGAGAAACGGAGGCGTGAAGACAAACTCTGAGACAAAACTTAACCAGTCAGACAATGTCTCTCCATGTCCTCCCTTTGTTTGTTAGAAAGGTAGGAATTTCAGAAAAACGTCCCCCATGTTGTTATTTTCTGTTTACTATAAAAGTAGCTTCTTACATAAATATATATATTCATTACATTTACAACTTCTAATATCCAACCCATTTACATAGAGTAATGGTTTTGTTAATGGTTCTTCTAAGTCGTGGATTGCATAAGAACTTTACAGTTATTGCAAAATACCACTAGGAATAGCTTTTAAAAGCATTAAATGTTCTTTTTATTTAAATGTTCTTATTAGACTCAGCCTATATATCACAAAACAACAATGCAGCAATTACAGGCACAAAAAAACAAGACTTTTGAAAACACCTAGTCCATAGTCCAAAAGTAAAAATGAATGAATTAATAATAGATTATACAAAATTACAAATAAGTAAATACATACATTCAAAGTAATAGTTATATTATAATTAATAATTAAATCAAAATCATTTTATAAATAGTTATTTTAATAATAATAATAATAATAACAAAATTAAAATGATTATTAATTAAAAAATAATGTTTTTTTTTTTTTTTTTACCACTTTGTTAGTTTATATTGTTTTCATTTAGACTTCGATTTTGTTTCCTTTAATGTAAATTCGTGTATATATATATCTGTGCGGGGTCCTTGAGTGCCGAGAACGGCGCCTTTAAATAAAATGTGTTATTATTATTATTATTATTATTATTATTATTATTATTATTATAAAAAAATAAATACAGAAATCTTTAAAGACAAATAAGTAAACAAAATAAAATAATAATGTTTATAAACAATAACTGTAGTGACTTCAAAGTTTGGGGCGTGGTCAGTAGTGCAACGTCTGCCTAGCAACAGCTGCTCCCACATTAATGACTGTCCATTCAACCTTCAGTAAACAAAGGTTGGCTGCCTCATTATTTTAGCTTCTGGTGCCAGTATGTCCAGTTAATGTACAATTAGAAGAGATATAAAAGAGATATAGTGCCATGCCAATGTAGGAACCAAGTAGCAAAGAGCCATACCAAATTTAACAGACATATAAAGTGACTTCCTCTCACCTGTTCCAGCAGGTAGATGAGCTGATCTCTGGCCAGCCTCTTCAGCAGAAAGAAGTCAGGGAGCTCCGGTGAGTCTCTCCTGGCACCGTGAGCCATCCTGGGCCACACAACCGTACACACAACCGTTACTCATCTACAGACAATACAACACAGGAGTCATGTGACACCTCTAAAAACAACATTTAAAATTTACAGTGAAAAAGGAAACAACAAAAACAAAACATAAACATACACAGAAGATAAAAATGTTGGAGAGGTTTATTCCTCCAGCTTGGTTAGCGTCCAGGCTAAAAACACATCCTGCATATGAGGCGGATTATAAAAGATGAGAGAAGCTTCAAAATGAAAACACGGATTACTCTATCATTTAAAAAAACTCTCAGATGTCACACGGAGATGTCAAAGTGAATATTGAAGAACCTTTGAGGAAGTAAGAGATTAAATTAGAGCAGAAACTACCTGCTTCCGTAGCTAAATGAGCGGAATTGATCTCCTGACTGGTTGTTTCGCTCCGGACACATTAAGGGACGGACCACTACACTTCAGGAGGAGTGCCGTTGGTTTGTTGGTTGTGAAAGCGTGAAACTGTTCAGTCCCTGCTCGGAGTTTTTCCATCATGAGTTCAGATCCTGGTTCAGACGCTGTTCTGTTGTTAGAGACGGTTCACTTTGCTGCTGAGAAACATCGTAATCAGAGGCGAAAAGACCCGGATGAAACGCCGTACATTAATCACCCTATCGGTGCGTAGTTCTTTTCCCTTTGATTTGATGCCTTCAGGGGCCGGCTCGGAAAACTGCCAATCACTGTAGAAGCTACAATAAAAGTGGACTGAGGCAATGCAGACATTTATTTTTTTGGATTCTAACTTTAGGTATTAAGCTTATTAAGATATGTTGATTAATTTGATTGTAGTTATTGAAGCCTGTACTGATGTTTGTGTGTCAGTGACTATGTAAGCTGTGTAAGTGCTCTAAAATCCGATTATTTATAAATACGTCTAAATTACAACTTTAATTAATACCAATTAAATCCAAGCGACTTTAATTAAGACGTTTTGGCCGTTATCTGTATACAAAAGTACTAATTATAAATATAATATTAGTCTGAGGTGTGCTTTGTCAGACAGGACAAACCAATTATGCACTTACTGTAAATGCACATTAAATTAAAGCTGCTGTGAGGAACTTTTGTTTTGTATCGATTCTGGAATCCCCCTTGTGGACAAAGTGATACCTCTTATCTCTTGTCCTAAACATGCAAAAGTAGTGTTTTCAACAAAATCCTCATCCTGTTGTCTTTTAACAGTCAACTTTATCAGGCCATGTGATTCTTTTCCATGAAGACAGTCAAATAAAGGCTGTTTCTGAAGCAAGATGTCCATCATCTGGTCTGAAACCTACCCCCTCAGGGCGGTTTCAGGCATTAAAAATGACAACAGAGAAGGTGTCAGTGTTGCTGCTGATGGTCTTGTTTGCTATTGAAGGTCATAAAGAGGCATCGGTGTCATTTTCAGTTTGTTTCTCAGCCAGTTCAAAACTCCTCACAGGGCCTTTAAATGACCATGTTCCTAATCAGAAATCAGAAATATCAGAATCAGAAATACTTTATTTATCCCTGGGAAAAATTCAGTTGTTACAGAATGCTCCTACACACTGTATGAAAAGGTCAAAATATTAATAGAAAGAAGGAATAAATTAAGATATAAATATGAATGCAATAATATAAATTGGATTAATGATAAGTATAAACAGAAACGCAGAATAGTTAGAGTTTTCTATGTACAAAAGCGCTTGGAATGAAGGTATTATACACAGGATGTTGAAGTGGCAGGGATATTGCATACAGAATATAGTTCAGTCATCAGAGGGAGGAGTTGTACAGTCTTAATTATAGCGTTTCAATCACAAACACTGTAATTAAAACCTATTTAGCTTTTAAATTTGAGCACTAAGTAACAGCTAATGCCACCAGGACCTGTCTCATATATCTAAGGATGTGAGTTGTGTTTAATTGCTGATTATACCAAACTCATGTCTTATAATGTGTTTGGATAAAGAAATGGTTTGAGCGGCACAATGCTTTCAGCCTGACTACACTTACATAACATAATTAGAGGTCTAAGTAAATTTGATATCTGCAGGAAACAAGTTTCACACACATGACACGTTGTTTGCAGAGATAATTGAGGGAATAAACATACAGGCTTACAGTTACAGGTTGCTGTTATAAATATACAATGTAAACATTGCTCAGTTTATAACTCTGATGCTTCTTTCAGCAGCTAAAAGAACAATGAGCGCTCTTGTTGACTTTGCTCTCTCTGATACTCACAGCTCTGTGTGTGTACTTTTAAGGAGTAGCCAGGATTCTCAGCCATGAAGGAGACGTGACAGACGTTGAGGTTTTGCAGGTATGTTATCAGCAGAACAGATCAAACGTTAGCTATCTTCTCTGTTGTTGTTTTCTGCCTCCCTTTGTGAAGCATTCTTACAGCTTCATAAAGAAAAGTGTTATGTTATTAAATGTTGTTTTTTGTTTGTTGCAGGCTGCTCTGCTCCACGACACGGTGGAGGACACGGACACCTCTCCTGATGAGCTGGAAGCAGCGTTCGGGTCGGTCGTGGCTCGAATCGTTCAGGAGGTGACGGACGACAAAAGTCTTCCCAAACAGGAGAGAAAACGTCAGCAGGTGGAACACGCTGCTCACTGCAGCCGCCAGGCCAAACTGGTCAAACTGGCTGATAAACTGTACAACCTGAGGGACCTGAACCGCTGCACACCTGTCGGTAGGTCTCTCTCTGTTACTGTACTTTACTGTAACTGTGTCAGTCAGGCTGTCTGTGTTTTTACACTTATCATAGGGATTCACACTTAACATTTCATTATACTGCTGCATACTTCGTTTAAAGTAAATGTAGATTTTAATGTGATTTGAAATATTTTGTAGATTTTTTAAAGGATGCAAAGTTCCCTGAAATACTGACAAAATATAGCTTTAAGAAAATATAACTTAATAAAAATATAGAATACGTTAGATGGAACTATTTTTGACTGGTCAAGGCACATCTTCCAATATTTTAAGGAGGATAAATTGATTTTGGGGTTCATATTTAACATTTAACATACATAAGTAAGGAAAATACAACTTTTTACTTGAAGTGTTTAATGTGACAAAGATGATAGCTTTAATTTGGGTAAAGATTCCCATTTGAAAGCTGAAGTGTAGCTGTGTTAGCCTGTCTAAAATCTTTCTAAAATAACCCAAATATGCTTCACACTGCATCAGTCACCACACTGAGTCCTTTCATTTGTGTGTGTTTGGCAGGCTGGACAGCCGAGCGGGTTCAGGAGTATTTCGTGTGGGCCTCAGAGGTGATCAAAGGCCTGAGAGGAACCAACCCGGTTCTGGAGGAGAAGCTGGATCAACTGTTCAAACAGAGAGGGGTCCAGCTCTGACAACACTAATGCAACACAGTGGAGCACGGACCCGTCAATTCACTAATACGATGCACTTCATTTGTACTCTAGATTGTTGAAATAAATTACATTTCATACACTTGTGGGATACTTGTTTTATTCTCATTATGTTGTTGTACAGTAAGGAAGCCTGAAGTGGATAATGTGTCAGTTTAGTTGCTATTAAGGAAGATTCTTTACTGACCTGCCTAGAAAACAAAACAGTATTCTGTTCACTGTGATATGACAGACCACTATCACTATCTTTATTTTGTGATATTGCAATGAGTTGTGATTATCTCACATTAAGTCCAGATCTCAAGAAAACATTTGAGATAACATAATTAACACAGGAAAACAGAGAGAATAAAATGTATGGATGCATTCCCCCTCAGGTCTTCTGTTGTATCGTTTAGTTGAAGGTTTTTTGATGGTTGTCTTGATATCAGTTCTTTTATTTCACAAGTATTTACAAGTTTTTGGTATAAGAATAAGTCTGTCTAATAATGTGTGTCTGTAGTAGCAAGATCCAGCCACGAGAGGGCGGTATCAAATTCTGATTATTGAGATAAAAGTCAAAATTAAGAGAAAAAGGTTGACTTCTTTAATTTAGGTCGGGATTTTGACTTTAAAAACATTACATCTTAAAAAAGAAAAATTGCCTGCTCGACCTCCTTTTTTTTTATCAGTGGCACTTACTCTGCTCTGTGCATTTATATTTATGAAGAATTCATTTGCAAAAACAGAGGACTCACTTTAAAAAAAATTCCAATTGTTTCAAAAAACATTTTTTCTATTACTAGTTTTGGGTATAATCAATCAACCGAAGTTGGGTTGCTTTGGCTAAGTCAAAATGGTATTACTAATAAGACTTAAAAATGTAACTTTATTAAATATGTTTATTAAAAAGAAATATGTTGTTTGAAACTGATAAAAAAGGAGTTATCTGCTTTTGCAAATAAACTATTCATATATATTAATATTATAATTACTATAATTATTATTAATATAATTGTATGTCAGTCTATGCTTCTAGTAATTATTGGTCATACTAAAACCCCCCCATGAACAGATCCATACCATCCCTGCATTGTCTGTCACACTCCATCTTCTCATTCCCAACTGACTCTCTTGACTGCTGCTGGCATTATAATGCATAATATACTGTATTATAATTAATAATAATTATCTTTGCCATATTATATTATGTTATATTACATTATTATTGTTACTACAACTCATGTTCATATTACATATCCATATTTATTTTTATTTATTGCTTAATTGTCATTACCAACCATAATCACACCATGTCAACCTGTCACTACTGAAACATTTTTAATACTGCCTGTAATTACTGCTATTTAATCTAAATTCCATTGTAACATTGTATTTATCTATTTTTATTTTTACTTGTTTTATTTTATTTGATTTTATTTTTACTTATTGAAACTTCTTTCTTGATTGTACTTATGTCTGGGTTGCTGTAACAGCTGAATTTCCCCCCCGGGGGGGATCAATAAAGTAATATCTTGTCTTATCTTACTCGTTGGTAGGATAATATAATATGTGCGGCAGAGTTTTCTGGGGGAGATATCTGTCGGAACACACACTTCCGGTCCGTTAGCTCACTCCTGAGTGTGACTTCCGTTAGCTTGGAGCGACTTCGAGCTGAATCTATCGAAGTGAAAAAACATCTTTGATCTTTCTTCTGTTGACACTGAGGACCAGGCAGACATGTCGAGTCGAGAAGCCCTCAACATGAAGCTTCCCCCGATCCAGTCCACGGCCGGAGCCGTGCCGGTCCGGAACGATAAAGGTGAGTTAGAGAGGCTAACAGCGTGCTAACTGAACCTGCTAGCTTAGCGTCACCTCACTGTTGTTAGAATAATATGAAATATTGAGAGGAGATCCTCCTTAATGATGTCTACATAAAGGCTGCAGCTTGTTTTAGTGATGCAGCTTATTATTGATCATAGTCTGGATAAAGATGCTCAATGTAAACAAATGGGTGTTTATGTTTATGTGTCACTTCTGGAGCAATAAAAATAGGTTGAAGGATGTAAATACATAAAGAAGACGAATCCACTCTCCTCTGATAAACTTAGCATAAACTAATCAACAATAAAGAGTTTAATTTATTCACATTTCCACTCAGTTATGTCTCATATTGGTACAGTAGGTCAGTTTTATACAACGATGAAGTTAGAGTCTGATTCGCAGCTTTACGAATCAGACTCTAACTTCAGCAAAGGAAACCAGGTCCTGATCCAGAACCACTGCACCTAGACTTGTCAGATCTGGACTTGTTTATTTCAGGGAGTCTACCTAAATAGTGAAATAGTAAAATAGCAATAGCAATTTTATTTATAAAGCACGTTTCATTACAAGCAAGCTCAATGTGCTTTACATGGAGAATTAAAGACTTAAAAATATATATTTTTTAAACCAAAACAATAAAAACAATATATACACCCAACATACTTCAAACAAACACATGCAGCCAGTCACAACACTCATTAAATCATTCATACACTTTAGAAAATAAACATGAGTTTCTTAGTTAATCATTTTGTGAAGCTGATAGATATTTACTCTTTATTACTGTATCTTTAAAAGCACAAACATTAAGTTGTTACAATCACATGAACCTGCAGCTCATCATTGTTTTGCTCGTTCCAGGGGAGCTCTCCATGGAGAAGGTGAAGGTGAAGAGGTACGTGTCGGGTAAACGTCCCGACTACGCCCCGATGGAGTCATCGGATGAAGAGGAGGAGGACTTCCAGTTTGTGAAGAAGGGGAAGGAGCAGGAGCCCGAGGTGGAGCAGGAGGAAGAGGAGGTCTCTGATCCACGTCTCAAACGTCTGCTCAACCGTGTCAATGAAGACGTGGAGGAGAGGTATGAGATGCTTCTGAAGGCTGAGATCACTTTCTGTTGATTCATAAATAAAACGTGATTGAGATTGAAAACACTGTTTCTCCGTCTGCAGGCTTGCGAGACACAGACAGATCGCAGAGCCTGAAGTTGTAGCTGAGAGCAGCGAGGACTCTGATGAAGGCACATGGCACCCAGAGCGTGAGGAGAGCAGTGAAGAAGAAGAGGAGGAAGAGGAAGAAGTGGATGATGAGGTTGGTATCTGTCCTTGAAGTTTTCTCTTTAAGTCACGTCGAGGAAAAGTGTCTGACTCGACGTTTCTGTGCAGGAAATCGAGCGCAGACGACAGATGATGCGTCAGCGAGCCGTTGAGCGGAAGAACGAGGAGATGGAGGTGATGGAGGTGGAGGAGGAGGGGAAGTCAGGGGAGGAGTCTGAGTCAGAGTCTGAATATGAGGAGTACACGGACAGTGAGGACGAAGCAGAGCCCCGACTCAAACCCGTCTTCATTCGCAAGTAAGAACTGAAACAACTGCAAGTGTTTCCAAAGCCCTAATCCCTTAAATGCATCGTCAACTTTCTTTAAGAACCTCATGTCTGAGGAAGAGTCTGAGTGTGCTGACATAAACACAAGACACTAATGCATAGATCCCCCTCCCTTAGAGAAATAGAGACTGTGACATGAGTAATATCTGTTACAGTCAGAGAAGCATCGGATCATTTTCTCTGTGTCTGCCCGACAGGAAGGACCGAGTGACGGTGGCGGAGCGTGAAGCAGAGGAGCTGAGGCAGAAAGAGCTTGAGGTGGAGGCCAAGAAGCAGGTGGAGGAACGGCGACGCTACACCCTCAAGATCGTGGAGGAGGAGGCCAAGAAGGAGTTCGAGGAGAACCGGCGAACGCTGGCTGCTCTGGAAGGTTTGGACACCGACGGAGAGAACGAGGAGGAGGAGTACGAAGCCTGGAAAGTCCGAGAGCTCAAACGCATCAAGAGAGACCGAGAGGCCAGAGAAACGTGAGTGAACGCAGATCCACGTCTATAATAATCATCTGTTTAAACTCTCAATGAGCACAGCGTGGTAACGAGTCTTTCTTCCGCAGCATGGAGAAGGAGAAGGCGGAGATCGACAGATTCCATAACCTGACGGAGGAGGAGCGCAGGGCGGAGCTCCGGAACAGCGGCAAGCAGGTCACCAACAAAGCCACCAAAGGGAAATACAAGTTCCTGCAGAAGTACTACCACAGAGGAGCCTTCTTCATGGTGAGTAGAGACTGATGATGTCAGTGTTTCAGTCTGTACACACGCAGCTTCATCGATCAGTAACCACTAATATGATCTGTTTCAGGATGAGGAGGACGACGTCTACAAGAGAGACTTCAGCGCACCGACTCTGGAGGATCACTTCAACAAAACCATCTTACCCAAAGTCATGCAGGTCAGCTGCTTTTACTCCTGTGTCATCTTTTATGCTGCTCTGAAGGTGACATGTTGAAGTCCAGACAGCTCTACAAAATGCTTTTATGCAGCATGATTCACCTGGATCACTACATAACCTTTCCTAAGTTGATATTGAATGTTGGGGAAACTGGCTGTGTGCTGTGAGTTTGGAGAAAGAAGTTAAGATAAGATAAGATAAGATATTACTTTATTGATCCTGGGGGGAAATTTGGTTGTTGCAGCAACCCAGACAGAAGTACAATCAAGAACATTTTTCAATTGGTAAAATGAAAATAGATAAATAAGGATAGAATATAAATTTAGATAAATACAAATGTTACAAATGGATTAAATAGTAATTACAGGCAGTATTAAAGGTGACATATCACGCTTTTTTCATCAACATATATTTGTCTAAGAGGTCCCCAGAACATGTCTTTAAAGTTTATGCTCAAAAAAACACTTTGAAATCAGATTTTGGTCTGCCTGAAAAACCCTCTACTTCAGCCCTGCTCAGAACAGTCTGTTTTCTCTCTGACCACGCCCCCTCAGGAAGTGGGTGTGGCCTCGGCTGTCCAGCACGTTGATCTAATGTTTACATGTTGGCTGAATATACACGGCTGCTCACAGACCCGCGTTACTTCAACCCTCTGAATCTGATCCAGAATCTGATCCTGATGGAGAGGCGCCTGCAGCAGGACCTTTCTGAACCATTGGTCACAGATTTAGTGTTTCTTGTTGTTTTATTTATCAGTATGTCGACGTGTGTCTTGGTACACAGCTACCAACATGTAGCTATGTGGCTATGCTAACTAGCGCTAGCACTTTTCCATGATAAATAAAAATCATCCACTAGATCTTCAAATCTGCAGACGTGGGGAGTAAAACCGACCTTTGTGTTTATGAAGACAGCCTACAACTAGCATGCCTCCCTCCTAAGCTCCTTGTTAGCACACATGTGTGCAGGGAATGAAAAACGGAGGAGGGGTTGAGTTGTATTTTATACAGTCTATGGGCTGAACAAGCTCCGAGCTCTGACTTCCTGTTACAGACCGGATATTGTTGTTACGTAACAAAAACACTGAAAACTGAAACGGCTGGTTTCAGCACACATTTACAGAAAGGTGGAGAAATCAGAACAGGGGCAGAATGGATTATTTTATTTTTCAGGGGGTTTGTAGACAGGGACACATATTTCAGGGAGAGAACCATTAAAAAGTCCATTTTGCATGATATGTCACCTTTAAAAATGATTCAGTAGTGACAGGCTGACATGATGTTATTATGGTTTGCTAATGACAGATTAAGCAATATCATAAATACATATGGGTATATAATATGACCATAACTTGTAGAAAACAATAATAATGTAATATAACAATGATAATTATCTAATGTAATATGCAAGTGGAAGTCTATAAATTATTTAAAGATGGAGTAAATTTAGTGTTTGCTTTCCTTTTAAATATTATTTTGCAAACTGCATGAAAAAATGTTAAAGCTATATTTCTTCCAATCACAAACCTCTCACATCTGTTTGTTTGTTACCCTTATTTTTGCATTTGTATTAAAGTTTAGCAAAAATTCTGACACAAGAATTAAATACCAAAATTACCCACAAATAACTTAGAGGAAAGACATGATGTGTAAGTTTGTCAGCAAGCTGGTGTAGCCAAAAAAAAAATGAATGCATGGTTTTATTTTTTAGTGAAATCCAGGAAATATCCAGAAATCCCAATCCTTATAGTCAACATCTGTAGCTGTTTTTATATTCCCAGTTTAAGGCTTTATAGTTATGCCTTGCTTTGGATATAAATGTCTCTGAGGTGTGATGGTGGGACCAAGTTAGAGTTAGTAACAGCTGTGCTACAGAAGGGAGGCAGGATCACTTTGAGCTGACGTCTGCTTCTACAACACCGCAGCAAAATCTGACATCAGTTCATTCTCAAAATATTAAAACGGAGGCCGAGCTGTGTATGGCGCTATTGCAGACTCACAAAGAGCTCATCTCAAAATGTTTAATTTAATTTGATGGGTAGTTTCATTTGTATCTGTTTATTTCATTGAAGCTGTCGTTTGATGTTACCTGTAAAATCTGATTTATCTCTTGTTCATAATTTGGTGTCATCAGAGTGAACAATCAGCTCTGAAATCTTACTATTCTCTAATTTAACTCTTGTGGTTTCTTTTTCCCTCCTAAGGTCAAAAACTTCGGTCGATCAGGTCGCACTAAGTACACCCACCTGGTGGACCAGGACACCACGTCGTTCGACTCGGCCTGGGCTCAGGAGAGCGCTCAGAACAGCAAGTTCTTCAAGCAGAAGGCGGCAGGCGTGAGGGACGTGTTCGACCGGCCCACGGTGAAGAAGAGGAAGACTTAAGACGTGACACCGACTTCACCTGGACCCGGTGCAGCTTCAGAGACTGTACAGAGACCGAGCTGCAGCTTGTGTGGAGGAGGAAAGAGACTGAGTCCACAGCTTTGATGAACTTTTTATCTCCCAGGACGACGCACCGTCACTAAAACATCACGATTCATGTTCTGCTCCTCGAACGAAGACTCAGGAGGCAGCTGGTTTTTGTTTTTGATGATTCACAGATTATTAATTTCCTGTGGGACCCTCGCTGTGCTTTTGAATATAGCTTGAACTCGCCTGTTGCATCAGAGGACTGCTGCATTTTGAGGGCGTATTGTCTAAAATGTCCTTTGATATGATCACAACCTGATAACTCAAAGTTTGAAAGCAGTGAGTTGTAATCTTTACGTCCTGCTTTACTTATGTTCTCCATATTTGTCACAGTGATGTGTAGTAACGTCCTTTTTGTGAATAAAACTCGTATTTTCATTTCTTATTTCTGATTCTTCACACAGAGAAAAAAGTAGAACATGAATCTTATTGTGGGAAAAGGAGGCAGTTAAACTTTTATTTTATAAAAGAAAAGAAATATGATTAAAGATTCGATCACAGCAGTGTAACCACAGAGTTTGGTTCAGTCTTGATGAGCCCTGGAGAAAAACAACAAAGTGAAGCAGTCCAGAGAGTCGATGCTCTCTGTTCAGTTGGTCAGAGCGACGAGAGCCTCCACCACGTTCCCCATGTGTTCCCTTAGACTGCGCTCCGCCGTCATCCGGGAAATCTCCATCTCTGACATCTGCACAGAAACAAAGTCAAGAGAGTTCAATATTTAGAGAAAGGTAGCAACAAATCACAACATAAAAGCTTGAAAGTACAAAAACAAAGAAGAGCTTACAATGAGTTCTACGTCTTCTTTCTTGATGGTGACTTTGGCCAACTCCTTTTCTCTGCAAACAAAACAACACATGATGAGCAGCTTCTCCTTTTACAGAACATCAGTGCAGCATTTGAGATGAATCTGCAGGTATCCTCTTTATCAGCTGTTAACTCTTTCTGGAAGCTGTGAGCAGTGTACATGATTTATGTGCAAACCAGCACAGAGGAGTAAAGGTTACAGGCTCCACAGCGACCTTACCTTTCTTGTTTGGCTTTCTGTTCTCGTGATCTTCTGTCTCCGATCACTGACATCGCCTGAGGGGAACAAGTCACATGTTTTAACACAGATTTACAGTAAATATGACAACAAATGAAGTCACAATATCAGGACACTTTCTTAACCCTTGTAACTAACATGACACTAACTCATAGTTCTCTCTGTAATGAAGCTCAGCTCTTCTGCTGCTCTGTGTGCGTGTCATTAATCATTAAAAGTGGAGTTACTGAAGAATTGTGTGGTTCAGATGATGCATACAGCTGTAAGCTAATTTCATCCTGCAAAGAAACTTAAAGTTGGTATTTCTCAAAGGATTATTAATCTGAAATATCCTCAGATGGAAGCCAAAAATATGATTTTGAGTACCTTCTATAACCTATAAGCTGACTTTCAGCAGATGCATGTATCATAAAGTAGGAGGAGGGCTTTCCGGCATTTATATCAGCTACTGTTGAAGCATAAGATTCAATTCATGCTGAATTTTTAAGAAAGATTAATTTAGTTTAGATGTTCAATAATGATCAAACAGCACTGAAATATCAAGTTACTTTGATGTGAGTATTTTCAAAATGCTTAAATTTATTTAATTTTTAATTTTTGTGTTCTTTATTTTTGTTATACTTCATATATTTGGGGCCTGGCTAAAAAAGGATTGGACCTGACATCAGTACAGTAATTAACAAAAAGGGAAAACTTGGGACATTTTTTTTTATAACAAGAGCAAATTTTGTTATTTCTGAAATTTTTGTTATATAATATCTTCACTACTTCATCTTATCCTGTTGATTTTATTTTAATTTATTATTTACACTCAAACTCTTCCCTGTAAGGTGACCTTAAGTGCTAAAAAATGCGCCTTTAAATAATATGTATTATTATTTTGATTATTACTATTATTATTACACATTTTGTAAATTCGAGTTTTTATTTTTGTTTCACTTTAAAATGTTTTTTTTTTTATCTCGAGCTCAGAGGAATAATCACATTCTCGTCCAGTGGTTGGCGGAAGTGACGCACTTTGGATTCCAACCACCATTAAAAACCAACGAAGAAGAATAAATATTAAATGAAACAGTGAAGAAGCTTTTAGCTAACTCACTAAAATTAACTTCAGTAAGTAGAGACAGGAAACTCTTAACACCTTCATTCATATATTCAATGAGGACTCTGCTTTAACAGAAGTTAATAAATCAGATAACATTTATAAACTCTCCCCCAGTTTAGTCCCGAGGATGATCCCTCACAGCAGCCCGCATGTCTCCCCGGCTAACCCCCCCTCAGCTCGGAGTCCTCACCGTTTCTAAATCCGAGCTGGAGATTTCTTTCTCCTCCGCGTAGTCCGTGACCCTCTCCAGGTCCGCGGCCCCGCTGTCATGTTTACGGGGCTTTTCTGCCGGTTTCCCGGTGCAGTTCTCCTCGGCTTCCAGGTCCAGATCGACGTCTCCCTCTGCCGCCATGTTTGCTCTAATGAGGCCGGAACGAAAAGGAAGGTTCCGAGGAGCGTCGGAGGAGAAACAAGGTCGGACCCGAGAGGAAGAATGTGGAGATTTCAAAATAAAAGTTGAAAAAGTTATTCCAATTGTACGGAAGAGGATTAGGGCCACTGAAAAAAAAAAAATGAAGGTCAATTATTATTTTTTTATTATTATTATTATGAGATTAAAGTCAGAATTCTGACTTTAATTTCAGAATTCTGACTTTTTTCTCAGAATAATAATTCCCCCCAAAAATTTGACCTTAATTTTTTTTTTTTTCAGTGGCCCTAATCCTCTCCCGTACAATTTACTTTGATTTAGTCAGTTATTAAATAAGTACTATGTGTGCATTAAATAAATATCAACCATTTACATATATATATATATATATATATATATATAAAATATTAATACATTTACAGAGGAGATCAGGTCTGCTGACTCAGTGAGCTCTTTTAAATCCCTTCTTAAAACATACTTTTATCGCAGAGCCTTCCCGGATTTTATCTGAATTTTATTTGACTTTATTTTATTTTAATCGTCTTAAGAAATATATTTTGAAAGAATTTTATTCCTTTGGAGTTATTTTAAGGGAATTTTATGTCTTTTAAAATGTGTTTTATTTCTTTATCTTGACTTGTGTGTTTTTATGATCTGCCTGTTTTATTTGCTACCCATGTAAAGCACTTTGTAACCTGGTTTTGAAAGGTGCTCTACAAATGTTATTATTATATGTAATGATTTTATAATTTTGTAGATAGCAGTAAATAGTTAATTATTCATTACTTTAATGCTGCAGATGAAACACTGGGGCTTGTTTTGTAGATTTTACTGTTGGGTATTGTTGTGACTTTATTTATGTTTGAATAAAGATAATTCCTGTACAATATTTTATGTTGCTATCGTTAGTACTATTATTTCAAATAGAAAGGTAGACCAGCTTTGGTTAAGTTTGTTTCCTCAATAGAAGCTTCTTTGAGTCCTCATTTGATCAAATATAAACCAGATTAAAAATAATCAGATTTAAAAGGACTCATATATTCCTGATGATCTGATTTCATTAACCTGTTGTTATCTCCTGAGAGAAGAAGATAAAAGGACAATAACTGGATTACGTGGACTTTGTCGTCCTCCTCGGTCTATTCTTGTTTGTTTTAAGAGGTTTAGTCTTGAATACGAGGAGCTCTTCCACCACTGCTGCAGATTCCCACTCTCTAGACCTTCCCGACCCTCTCGTGCCCTTTAGCTTCTTCAATCCACCCGCCAATAATCAGATTACAGGAAAGAGAAACCCTGCTCGTGCCTTCAGCCCTGAGTGGGACAGAGAATCCCCACCAGTGATCAGTGTTTCATCCTACAGGAGATGTGTGTGGGTGTGGTGGGCCAGAGGAATGGCACCTGGGAAGGAGGGGCATCGCTGTCATCATGTCAACCCCTTCGTCTTGCTGTATAACTGACGGCTGTCTGACTGTGTAGAGCTGCCGCACTAGAATCCCAAACTATGATTGGCTAGTTGCCTTGTCAGGCTAATGTTAAAATCAACTATTTGAGCTGTGTTGCTACAAGTTGCTTTAATGCAGCACATTTCCCGCCATCAGTAATTTGAATGGTGACTTTAAACTCCTCTTCTTTTATGAGTGTGTTACTTTTTGAAGGTGAAATATACTCAGGATCATAACATATCAGATACTTATAGTGGAGACAGAGAGGGTGAATGAATGCTGCACAGCCAGCGTACGTACTCAGGTGCCACTTGGCTGCAGGAACAAACACAGCTTCAATCAATCTTTATTTATAAAGCACCAAATCACAACAAACGTTATCCTCAGACTCAGACAGATTTAAACCGTACTCTATGTTCTATTATTAACAAAGACCCAGCATCAAGACCGGATCAGATCCAGTCCCATCTTCCAGACAGGACTCAGTCTGATCTCATCTTAATCCACCATGAGCAGAGCACTTTGCAGCATTTAGCAAGTTACAGTGGCAAGGACAAACTTCCTTTAACAGGCAGAAACCTCCAGCAGGACCAGACTCATGTTAGACACGCATCTGCTGAGACCGTGTTGGAGAGAGGGATAGAGGGAGGTGAAGAGAGAGAGATGATAGTGGGGAGACGGATAGTAGTAGTTGTGATCCAGAGGAACCTACGAGACAAGGGAGCTCAGTGTTAACTATTTAAAATATTTGGACACTCATAAATTCATCAACCAGACTTTATTTGTAAGGCTTTTATTGAACAGCACAAAGTGATTTATGCCAAATGACCTTCTTAATGATGTCAACTATTGTTTAGCCAACATCAAAACTACACTGGATATGTTAGTAGGAGACTTTTGGACATGTAGTAAATGTGGAGGTCTTATACATTTTATGTAAAACTCTACAGATTTCAGTTGTTTTAATTTGAGTTAAAGATGTGTTGTCTGAGTGATGCACTAGATTATGAGCAGCTTGTTCTCTTGGTCATGCTTCACTTATGAATGGATGCATTGTGTTTCTATAGGAGAGATAACTCTTCCTGCTGGCCACTCTGCAGCTCTGCAGCTCTGCAGCTCTGCAGCTCTGCAGCTCTGCAGCTCTGCAGCTCTGCAGCTCTGCAGCTCTGCAGCTATATGTTACCCCCAGGTCTTAAATCACTTATGAATGGATGCATTGTGTTTCTATAGGAGAGATAACTCTTCCTGCTGGCCACTCTGCAGCTCTGCAGCTCTGCGGCTCTGCGGCTCTGCGGCTCTGCAGCTCTGCAGCTCTGCAGCTCTGCAGCTCTATGTTACCCCCAGGTTTTAAATCCACCTTCCTCTCCATCAGGTATAAAAACAAAGCATGCTGTAACAGTTCTCCTTTTGTTCAGCTCGGGGGAGAATCCAACAAGATTCATGAATGGGTATTTTTTTGTCCCTTTTTGTGTAAACAATCTTGGACTTCAGCCAACTGTTATTGCGCAAGCCCGCTGAAACCATAGATTGAGTACTTTCACTCAAGCGGCGATTTGCATCCGCTTATTTGCTTTTGTTTGTCCTCTTTGGCACTTCCTCCTCTCCCACAAGGCAGCAGTAATTATCTGAGAGAGAACGGGGCCCCCAGGAATGCCCTGCCTGGACCGCTCACAGCAACACGTGTTTATCACTGGGACTTACTGGTTTACACCCGCTCATGTTGGACGGGATAAACAAGCGTTGGATTAAGGATGGGATCGGAAACAATGGTTGTTTTTAAACTTTTGGAGACTCTTGATCCTAAATTTGTCACATCGAGCAGCGACAGTACAATCATTGTTTAACTGGAGGAGGATGAGTGAATCTTATGTCACTATTTACTGTTTATAAAAATACACTTTAACCTCAGCCGCCTCTTACTTTGACCCATTTTTAAATGTGTTGAAGCCTCATAAAGTGACGCCGGTGAAAGCTAAGATTCAGATTTGACATCCTGGTTTGACTTTCATGACTTCTTACATCTCTGCATAACTTTGACAGCTCACAGCTGAAGGACAGGTGACAGTGACGGTGTGTCTCGTAGTTCCTCGCTGCTCCCCAGCCTCCATCGGCTCCTCTCTCTAATAATCCCACTTGGTTTGATTTGCTCTGCGCTCCAGAGAGTCTTGATTCACTGTGTTTGTAAGCTCAAGCCTGTTAGCTGTGAGTTAACCAGGCTGACATTTCCACTGGTTTAACCTCTTGTTTATTACTCAGTTCCCTGAAAGTGAACCTGGACAGTCTGGTGTTTGTTTTGACTGCTGTGGTGTTTTTTTCCACATGTCTGTAAATACGGAGAGTCTCTAAGAATAGCTCGCTGTGCTAATCTGTAACTCTGCAGACAAACATGACCGCAGCCTGACGTGGTGACTCCTTTTTTGATTTAATCTGCAGCTCTCAGATTACTGATCCTTTAGCTTCCCTTTAAACCATTAACATCAGAAGAACTGTAAAAATAAAGCAGACACATTTCAGATTAACATCCGTCATATCAGCAAAACCTCAAAATGAAAAACCAAAAGATATAACCACCTCTTCTGAAGTTTGTGACATGAACGTGTGAAATTATTCAGTTTCTTGTCAGGATTGTGTTTAAAGCTCCTTTAAGGAACTTTCGGTCTGTGTTGATTTTGGCGCCCCCTGTGGACAAAGCAGTATATCTCATCTCTTTGCTGTCTGAACCCTGGTTTATACTTCTGTGTTGACTCTACGTCGTAGTGGCGTACACCGTCATGAGTCCTACATACTTGTGCGCTGAAGTGTCAGCAACACTCTGCAATACTCCGCCTGAACACTAGATGGCAGTGTGAAATTATAATTATCATGTCATTCTGGGTTTCGCTACATTTTCTGCTTGTTCTGAGTCCGAGCATATCACGTTGGCTCTGATTCAATGTAGGTGGTGATACTGGAATTATTTAAAAGCAGCAGAAGACATTGCTACCCAGCTACAGAATGCATCAACAGGAAGTTATCTTTGAGATGTGTGGCATGGTACGTGCACAGACTTTTTGCATAGGTCAGGGGCTACTAGAGCTTCAAGAATGCTACAACTTAGATTTTCAGCAGCAACAGTCTTAAGGAGAGTTTTCTGACAGAAAATCTTGTCTTGTGGATTTGTTACAGTCAGTTGCGTTGCGTTGCGTTGCGTTGCCCTGCACTGCCTTGCGTTGCGCTGCGTTGCGCTGCGTTGCGCTGCGTTGCGCTGCGTTGCGCTGCGTTGCGCTGCGTTGCGCTGCGCTGCGTTGCGCTGCGTTGCGCTGCGTTGCGTTGCGCTGCGTTGCGTTGCGCTGCACTGCCTTGCTTTGCGCTGCGTTGCACTGCGCTGTGTTGCGCTGCGTTGCCCTGCGCTGCGTTGCCCTGCGCTGCGTTGCGTTGCGCTGCGCTGCGTTGCGCTGCGTTGTGCTGCCTTACGTTGCGCTGTGCTGCCTTGCGTTGCGCAGCGTTGAACTGCGTTGCGTTGCGTTGCGCTGCATTGCGCTGCATTGCGCTGCGTTGCGTTGGCTGCGTTGCGTTGGCTGCGTTGCGTTGGCTGCGTTGTGTTGCACTGCGTTGTGCTGCGTTGCGCTGTGCTGCGCTGCCTTGCGTTGCGCTGCGCTGCCTTGCGTTGCACTGCATTGCACTGCGCTGCACTGCGTTGCATTGCGTTGCGTTGCGTTGCGTTGCGTTGCGTTGCGTTGCGTTGCGTTGCACTGCGTTGCGCTGCGTTGCGCTGCGTTGCGCTGCGTTGCGTTGCGCTGCGCTGCGTTGCGCTGTGCTGCGTTGCATTGCGTTGCGTTGCGTTGCTTTGCGTTGCTTTGCGTTGCGTTGCACTGCGTTGTGTTTCGTTGTGTTGCACTGCGTTGTGCTGTGATGTGATGCGATGCGTTGCGCTGTGATGCGATGTGTTGATTTGGGGGACGGTGAGGTTGGCTTGAGTTGAATCAGATTAGGTTGAGTTGAGACGAGGTGATGGATAAAATACGGCTTGATAAAATAAACTTTATTGAACCTCGACTGGGGGAAGTTTACTCTACAACAAAAGATAAATTCATTATAGTAACAATCATAAATACATACACTACTCACTAGAGGAAATATTGTCCTTTTTTCTCACAGAAATTGCACAAGGTGAACACAGAGCGTGTGTAGCATGATGAGTGAATATACTGCCAAGTAAACATTGCACATAAATAGTAATTAAACAGCTATAGCAGTTATTGATCATGTTCTTTATGGATTAATCTGCTGATTATTTTCCTCTAATCAGAAGGTGTTACACAATTACCCAGAACAACATCCCTCTCTGTTATAACGTCTGTTACCAGGTGAGCTGCAGCCTGATTGGTCGGACAGTCAGAGAGAGTAAAAGGACGTCGCTGGCGTCCTGTCTGGGCTGATGAAGGTCACTCTCAATGAGAGGATGGCTGAACAACGCCGGGATTATCCCCACCCGCTCCGTCCTGCACAGTAACCTAAATCTGCTCTGACTCTCTCCTCTCTCCGCTCAGCGCTCAGAACGACGGACACACACACAACATTTCATTTCACTGATGCTGAGATAACACTGGGGACGACCAGAGGGTTACTCCTGTCTGAAGCAGAGTATTTATCCAGCAGTTAAAAGCTTTCAATACATAGACCCTGACCCACAAAACACAGGGAAGTACACTTTAATATTTCACATGCATTCAAAGAGGCAAACTCTGCATTGAGCAACAAGTGTTTCTTAACAGAGGTGATATAAAATTAAAGATATTAACTGGAATATAGATTTATTTGAAATATGAGCTTCTAAAATGACCCCTCTTTTTAAGAAATCTCTTTATAAGAGTTTTAAACAGAATTCACAAAACACAGGACTGATATTAAATGCTCAGTGTGGTTAGAGTTAAAGGTAAAATGAGCTCAATTCAACTTCAGATACATAGATTTCTTATTAAGTAGTGGTTCTAACATCAGATTTATGATTTTGCAAGTAAGATAAGTGTACTCACAAAGCAACATTCATACATAGACTCATTTAAAGTTTTTTATACCATCAAAAAGAACATAATTAAAGCTCCAGTAAGGAACTTTAAGTTTGTGGTGATTTTGGCGCCCCCTGTGGACAAATTAGCATTTTTTTAAAGTTATATTTTTCAGCATTTTCACCTTTAGTGGACAGGACAGCCAAAGGACAGGACAGAATATGCAGGGAGCAAAAGAGTTGAGGCAGACACGCAGCGACCTCTGCAACGAGGACTATAGCCTCTGTATCTGGGTTGCGTGTTTAGACCGCTAGACCAACGGCGCCCCGCTCGTCTTTTCTAACACTAAAAATGTGAAGTCATTTGAAGTCTCTGCTGTGAAGAATTCAACAAAAGGCTCTTTCTGTAGCCAGAGGCGCAAACTGCCTGGGGCCCCGGCAGCTGAAAGACTTTAAGTAGGAAGCCTCCCTAAAGGGGCCCCGCATGTCAACACTCTATCGTTGCGTTGCGAAGTGTTGCATTGTGCATTACTCCTGTGCAAAAAGAGGAAGACCGTGGTATATGGAGCAGATGATGATGCTTACATACAATCTGGGTGTCATGATCGATGACCAGCTAACCTTCAAGGCTCATGTTGCCTCGATTGCTCGGTCCTGCCGTTTTTCCCTCTATAACATCAAGAGGATCAGACCCTACCTGACAGAACACGCAACACAGCTCCTGGTTCAAGCTCTTGTAATGTCACGCATTGACTACTGCAACTCTCTCCTGGCAGGCCTCCCTGCATTCACAGTTAAACCTCTGCAAATGATCCAGAACGCAGCAGCACGTCTGGTCTTCAACCAGCCTAAGACAGCTCATGTCACTCCCCTGCTCATGCAGCTACACTGGCTTCTAGTTGCAGCTCGCATCAGATACAAAACTCTAATCATGACTTACAAAGCAGGAACCAAAACCGCTCCAGTTTACCTGGAACCCCTCATCCAGGTCTACTGCCCTTCTCGCCCGCTATGCTCAGCCTCTGAAAAGCGCCTAGTGCTTCCAGCACACAAGGCCTCAAAATCAAAATCACTAGCTGGACTCTTCTCTTCTGTTGTCCCTAAATGGTGGAATGAATTGGCCAACTCCATTCGATCTGCAGAGTCCCTCTCTACTTTCAAAAGACAGCTAAAGACCCAGCTCTTTAGGAAGCACTATGCACTTAGCTAGACTGTTCTCCCCTGTTGTCCCCAGTGGCAGATCATGTCTTCCAGCTACAGTTGACTCCACTGTCCTGCTCTACTCTGGGACTCTGTGTTCAGGTCTGGAGTGACCCAGCACTTGGTACTTTGGTCATTATTGTGGTGATGTTAATTGTTGATGATGATAATGGAAGGTCTTAAATGGTTTGGTTGCTTCATTGTAGATGTTCCTTATTTACTTTGTGCATTGCCTTTACACTGCTTGGCAGTACCTGCACCCAAATGGACTTGAAGCACTTTGTTCCTCTTACTGATCTTGTTTCCTCTTGTCTAGATCTTTGCTTGTGTTGTTCTTGTTCTCATATGTTCGTCGCTTTAGATAAAAGCATCTGCTAAATGACATTGTAACATTGATGACTGCGTGATGCTAATCTAGACTCAGGGCCACGACAGACTCTAAGATTGTGACCGTAGCTTGCAGGTAATCAACTCCACTTACACCTGCCCCTCAACAGCAGTTTAAGACTTTACAAATAGCTTTATTGAATCAGTGAGTCTTGCAGCTGACGGTCTCATTTGCTGTTTTTTAATTTGATTTAAAATCATTTAACTCAGAGAGCCTCAATCAGATTAAAATCTACATTAAAGAGTTTCCTGGCCGGGATCGGGAGCAGCACACTCCAACAAAAGCTACAGACGTACAACACAAACAATTACAAACATCAACTCATGCAGATTCACATATGAGACATCAATATTAATTTGAGTGTTTTTAAACAGATAAAAACTCCACACAGGATCTTCAAGCAACATTAAGAGGTTGAAGTAGAGACTGGAACACGATGGAGGTCGTTGGAACACTAGAGAAAACTCCATTTGTAGCCATTAAACAGGTCTCTAATCTGTTGTATCATTCTAAAATACCAGGCCTTTAAATCTGATGAATAAAAGGAATACCATTAGAGGACCGTGTCTGATTATGCTGAGATAAAGAGGCATTTTAAAGCTGAATTATTTGTTATTTTTTACCTCTTTGTATTTTTATTAAAGCCACAAAAACAAACCAGCAGCCCGTTTTATTCTTAATCTGTGAGCACTTTTACTAATGCACCCTCACAGACCGTCCCACTTCAGGGTTTCTGGGTCGTGATGCAGTCCTGATAACTTGTCAGGATTATGGACGTGGCCTCTTTCTGTGACTGACACACACTCAGACTTGGACGGGGTCTTGGAGGGCGAGGGCCGGTGGGAGGGTGGGGGGTCTGTAGGTTGGGTGGGGTGGAGGGGGTAGGGGGTGAGATGTCAAGCATCTCAAAGTCACTTGAGGTAATTGTTTAATTTTGTAAATCTGGATTAAACCTCGGTGTTGCCCAATCCCATTCAACTGTTGCGTTTGTGCGGGCGCTGGGGGAGGGGAAGGGAGGGACAGATGGGACTGACACATGGTCCCTGTCATCCTCCTCCTCCTCCTCCTCCTCCTCACCCCCTCCTCCCCTCATAGACTCTCTGCCTAATCTGACCGGGTAGCACCAGTGGGGGGGGGGGGGGGGGGGAGAGAGAGTGTGGGGGAGGGCACCGGGCATTCACCACCACCTCTCCCTCTTTTCTGGCAGCACCCACCTTCCGCCTCCGAGCCAAAGCACGCAGGATATGGGCAGAAAAACAACTTCTCCCCCTGAGAGGCTGGACTGGGAGCAGCAGCAGAAGCGGCGCTCATGCTGAGGCTCTGGGCTGCAGCGAGGATCCCAGCAGGACTAGATTTACTGCTAATCCAGCATAAGGAGTGTGCAGGGACAAGCTGCTGGACTGTGGAGCTTTACTTTCTGTTTTCATTTTCTGACAGAGCTGTTGAGAAGTTTGCGTTCCCGGCCTCTCTGAGGATGTGACGATGCCATCTTTGAGGGCTCGCTGAGAGAGAACCTGTTTGAGCTGAACGTTTCATGGCCAAATGTAGAGTGAGGGTGGCCGACGAGAAGCAGTGTAACGGGACCATGTCGGCCACGCAAGGGATGAACCGCAGCGGGGTCTACAACTACTTCCTCAACATGGTGGCCTATCAGGTGAGAGCTGAGGAGCAGCAGGAGGCTGACACTGCAGCTGGAGGTTACAGTGTGTGCTGTCAGTCAGATAAAGGAGCATTATGTATCATCTTTTAAAGACACCTGTAGAGGGATCTAAGATAGTGCTGAAGTATCCTGACTTTGTTCCCATTGGGATATGTTGCACTGGAGGAAGTATTCAGATGTTTAATTACAGCAAAAACAGCAACACAACCAGGTTATTTTTCTCACTTTCTTCACTAAAGATGAAGCCTTCTTGGGAATATAAGATTTAAAAGATCTAAAGGAACACAAACAAACATCTTCTCTTTCAAAAAATATGTGATTTTGATAAAGATAGATCCTGTATGAACTCTGATTGCAGGCTCCTGTCTTAAACTGAGGAACATGAAGAGTAAATTAATTATCATTTTTTAGAGGTCAACTGTTTATTGTCCTGATTGGTCGCTGATAGTTTTAATAAATCAATAAATCATGTAATTTTTATCATGGCATGTGCTGCAGACCTCTGGGCCGAGTCACTCTTGTTAAAGAGATCTTTATCTAAGTGAGTTATTACCTGATTAAATACATAAATAAATAATTAGAGCACAACTTTGTCTTTCCCTCTTGATCTGTTTTCACTCACCGCTCTGTTTCACCTGAGGAATAAGAAGTGAGAAACCTCAGCACGTGTACGTCAGAGTACAGAGATACAAACTCACCTTTTTTATAATAACAATAATAACTTAATTTACACAGCACCTTTAAAAACAAATGTTTACAAAGAGCTTTGATGGACTGAGCATGGCAGACACTCAGAGGAAGATAAAATAAACCTTTAACAGACAGAAAGAAGTGAAGAAAGTTCTAACAATGTAAAAACAAAATACAAAAGTAAGAGGAATAAATTCTGGAAATTAAACAGAATAAAGTGAAGAAGCAGTAGAACAATAAATCCCTGTTAGTAAAGAGGTGAAAAACATTAAAGGATGATTAAACGGTTTTAAGAAGAAGAATACGACATTAATACTGTTGCATCTTCATCAGCAGTAATCAGTGATGAAGAACCATAGTTTTATGAATGACAGGTCCATACTCTAAATCCTGAAGGAAAGATTTTCATTTTTATTGTTGATGCATATCAGGTCCAAATATCAGGTATTGGTTTCCTGAACTACTAATAACCAGCATCAGTATCTTATCTGTGTCAGTATCATTATTGGTGTCTGTATCGGGAACAGTGTTGGCATTAGTATCAGTATTGATATCAGTGTCAGTATCAGTATGGGTATCGATATTAGTTTCAGTATCAGTGTCAATATTGGTGTCTTTATCAGTATCTGTATGGATATCAGTATTAGTATCAGTGTTAGTATGAGCATTGGAACCGTGTCTGTAACAATATTGTTATCGGTATCAGTATTGGTGTCTGTATTGGTACCAGGATGGGCATTGGTGTCAGTACTGGTAATGGAATCAGTATCAATATTAGTATGGATATCTGTATTAGTATCAGTATCAATGTTAGTATCCATATCCTTATCAGGATGGGCATTAGTATCAGTACTGATAATGATATTGGTATCAATATTAACACCTCTATTGGTATCAGTATGGATATTGGTATTAGTATCAGTATTAGTATGAGCATTGGAACTGTATCAGTAACAATATTGGTATCGGTATCTGTATGGATATCAGTACTAGTATCAGTATTAGTATGAGCATTGGAACCATATCAGTAACAATATTGGTATCAGTATCTGTATTGGTGTCTGTATTGGTATCAGGATGGGCATTGGTATCAGTACTGATGATGGTATTGGTATCAATATTAACGTCTCTATCGGTATCAGGATGGATATTGGTATTTGTATCGGTATCAGTATGGATATTGGTATTTGTATCGGTATCAGTATCGTATCGTTATCTGTATGGATATCAGTACTAGTATCAGTATTAGTATGAGCATTGGAACCATATCAGTAACAGTATTGGTATCGGTATCTGTATGGATATCAGCACTAGTATCAGTGTTAGTATGAGCATTGGAACCGTATCAGTAACAATATTGTTATCTGTATCGGTATTGGTGTCAGTACTGGTAATGGAATCAGTATCAATATTAGTATGGATATTGTTATTAGTATCAGTATCAGTGTCAGTATCTGTATCCTTATCAGGATGGGCATTAGTATCAGTACTGATAATGGTATTGGTATCAATATTAATGCCTCTATCAGTATCTGTATGGATATCAGTACTAGTATCAGTATTAGTATGAGCATTGGAACCGTATCAGTAACAGTATTGGTATCGGTATCAGTATTGGTGTCTGTATTGGTATCAGGATGGGCATTGGTATCAGTACTGATGATGGTATTGGTATCAATATTAATGTCTCTATCGGTATCAGGATGGATATTGGTATTAGTATCGGTATTAGTATTAGTATCAGTATCGTATCGGTATCTGCCCTGAAAAACCAACATCAGTCAACCTCTATTATTTATCAATCTTAAGATATTTTGGCCATCAGAGCACTAAGAAATTAAAACATACTGTATTTATCAGATATTTCCTTGAACTGATTGAACGTGAATGTCCCAGAGATGCAGACTGAACCTGTTCACTGTTACATCTCTACTTATTTTATTATTACATTCATATTTCCAAAGCATGAACAATATTTGAATCTTGTAGTTGTGTCAAAGGAGAAGGTCTGTGATATTATTAACACACACTCAGCATTAATTAATATTTAAAACAATGTTTGGCAGTAACATCAGGAGGAACTGAACACGTTTGTGTGTTTACTTCTGAATTTGCAGAATAACAGGAGAATGAAAAAAGATGATGTAATGGACTGACAGTCACAATAAGTGTCTCAGAAAATGTTGCAGAAACGTGAACAAAAAGCATAAAAAGACGTTTAAAGATTCCTCAGAACTGAGCTTTATTAGATGCTCTGTAGTTTTAAGTTACTAAAGCGTGGTTATATCACTGGTAAAGGTAGATTTGTAAACCTCAGGAGTCACTCGAACATCAGAAACATCTGCAGAATTATGTCCTGCAGGAAATGTTGTTTATCATGAATGTTGTTTATCATGCTGAGGCTGAGTCTGCAAGGTGCTGAGTCATGCTTGTCGTGTTGTTTTTGAATTGCATCAATCATGTTGTCATTTATTGTGCTGTCTTGATCAACATAAGGGTCTAAGTTTGGGTCTGATGACAGCAGCGTTGTATATTTGTAAAGAATTGTGAATTACAGATGAAGACTTGAGGGAGGAACAGTCTAAGTATGCTCATTACTTATTTATTGATTTGCATATACACTCGAGTAAAGGTCCCTAAACTCCTGAGGGGGATGAATCAGAGATGTTGTGCTTCCTTTGAGTCTCAGTCTTAGTCTGCAGTCAGAAAAGGAAGTTCAACGTCATTAAGAATGTTCTCTGTGAAGTGTGTCAGGCGTATTTCAGTAACAGGTACTCATGAAAACACAGAGCAGGGTTAGTTAAAGGTAGTGAAAAAATAACTCAGCAACACGTTACATCATCTCTGATCATCATCTCTTTCTAACTTTACTGACCCGTCTGTGACTGAGACCAGAAAAACTCTGAGGACACCAACTTCACAAACGAGCTCCGAGTGTTTCCGTTCATTCGGAGAAAAGCTAAGAACCGTCGTCTGTAGAAAATGTTACTCAACAGGAGAAAGTTTGTCGGGGACTATTTTCAGCGGTGGATTAATCCACATTTGGTGCTCTAGTGAGTATTTGGGGCAGCAGGATGGTGAGTCAAAATAAGCTTCAGCGAGGGTGTTGGAGGTAATTGAGTAACAGTTCAGACAGTTCAAGTGAGCGGCGCTCTGCTGTGTTTAAATAGGTTTCGGACAAACATTGAGCTCTAAGGCGCAGAGGACGAAGATACACCTGACTCTGGCAGCGCGGCTGAAAACACAGTCTGATGCTCTGCAGGTCCAACAGTAAGACTTCATGCTGGGTTTTAAGACGTGTGGTGATCAACATTACTTTTATTGAGCTTCATTGTCAGGTTAAGGTTTAGATTCATCCAACACATCCCTGCAAAATGACTCCACTCACTATGATGTGTTGTTTCGTGTGATAAAGCCAACATAAACCCAAATCCAAAACAGTCTTATAAGCATGCCATTTCAGGTTTTATACATTAAAACACACATTTAAAAACTTTAGAAACTAGTTTCAGTGATGGTTTAACTTTTCTGTTATCAGCCTTCTCTGCAGGACGAGTTCTGACAGCTAAGCAGCTCTAACTTTATGTTGACTCTGGAGCATCTGTAGCTAAAGCTGCATGTGCATGATAACTGCAAACTATAAGGTTAGAAATGCAGCATCCAGTATCTGCTGCTCCGTCCTCTTATTCTGACTCAGCTGCATCAAATCATAGGCATAGTTTGGACTTTAAGTTTCACAAAAGTAGAAGAAGTGTGATGCGTTTGACAGATCCAGCATGGTGCAATTTTCTAAGAGTTAGACAAACCACAGATAACTAAGGTGCACTGTGGCTTCTACAAACCTTTGCACACATGTTTACCTGGTTTACCTGGAACCCCTCATCCAGGTCTACTGCCCTTCTCGCCCGCTACGCTCAGCCTCTAAAAAACGCCTAGTGCTTCCAGCACACAAGGCCTCAAAATCAAAATCACTAGCTGGACTCTTCTCTTCTGTTGGCCCTAAATGGTGGAATGAATTGGCCAACTCCATTCGATCTGCAGAGTCCCTCTCTACTTTCAAAAGACAGCTAAAGACCCAGCTCTTTAGGAAGCACTATGCACTTAGCTAGACTGTTCTCCACTGTTGTCCCCAGGGGCAGATCATGTCTTCCAGCTACAGTTGACTCTCACTGTCCTGCTCTACTCTGGGACTCTGTGTTCAGGTCTGGAGTGACCCAGCACTTGGTCCTTTGGTCATTATTGTGGTGATGTTAATTGTTGATGATAATAATGGAAGGTCCTAAATGATTTGGTTGCTTCATTGTAGATGTTCTTTATTTACTTTGTGCATTGCCTTTACACTGCTTGGCAGTACCTGCACCCAAATGGACTTGAAGCACTTTGTTCCTCTTACTGATCTTGTTTCCTCTTGTCTAGATCTTTGCTTGTGTTGTTCTTGTTCTCGTATGTACGTCGCTTTGGATAAAAGCGTCTGCTAAATGACATTGTAACATTGTAACATTGCAACATGTTAAAACACAAATGGCTCTTTCCAAACTGTCTAAAAAGGCAGAAGCAGATGCTGAGAGGTTGTGCTGTTGTGCAGCTGCACACACAACACACACAGTTCACTATATGAAGTATGTTGGAGCATGGATTGTTGTTAATGCATGCACTGAGACAATCCCTCTTCACTGCAGAAACCATCAGTGACGTTTTTTAAATGAAGAGAGACGCTGTGCACATTTATGCACATCATCAGTCATTGAAAAACATCTGAATGTTTACTCCTGAGTGTGTCTGTGCAAGTACAGTAGAGTGAGTGTGCATCAGAGTAAGCGTGCACGATGGTTAGCTAAGCGTCTCAGGGCTCTCAGGGAGTTTTTTGGCCCATGCAGGTAGGTGAGGATGCAGAGAGGAGGTTTTGGCATCCCCTGATTCTGACAGCACTTGATGTATGGAGATGAAGTAAACAAAAGTGTTCCATCTCTGAGCCTTCTGTCCAAGTAAAATAACCTGTGACAGTAAACACACTGATACTTGCTCATCTCTGCATGTTATCTAACCCATGCACCCTCTATAGTGGAAAAAAACTACACGGTTGACTCTAGAGCAGGTTGTAGTTCAATCAATCAATCAATCAGACTTTATTTATAAAGCACTTTTCATACAATGACATTGTCACACAAAGTGCTGCACAAGAAAAACAACTTCAAATAGAATAAATTAAGAAAAAGATCCCAGCCCCGACCCCAAACCCACCCCACAATCCTAAAGGTTAACAACACAATATGCAACAATAGTAATAAAAACAATAAAATAAATAAATTTTAAAAATCAAAATAATTTGCTGAACGAACTGAGGAAACGCTCTCTTGTTATCTTAATGAGGAAACACTGGAGGTAAAATAAGATGTTAAAACTCCATCCATCCATCCATCCATCCATCCATCCATCCATCCATTTTCTTCCGCTTATCCGGGGTCGGGTCGCGGGGGTAGCAGTCCAAGCACATTGACCCAGACATCCCTCTCCCCGGCGACACTTTCCAGCTCCTCCTGGGGAATCCCGAGGCGTTCCCAGACCAGGCGGGAGATATAATCCCTCCACCGCGTTCTGGGTCTACCCCGGGGCCTTCTCCCAGTTGGACGTGCCCGGAACACCTCTAAAGGGAGGCGTCCGGGAGGCATCCTTATCAGATGCCCGAACCACCTCAGCTGACTCCTTTCGACGCGGAGGAGCAGCGGCTCTACTCCGAGCTCCCTCCGGATGTCCGAGCTCCTGACCCTATCTCTAAGGCCGAGCCCAGACACCCTTTGCAGGAAACTCATTTCAGCCGCTTGTATCCGCGATCTTATCCTTTCGGTCATGACCCACAGCTCATGACCATAGGTGAGGGTTGGAACGTAGACCGACTGGTAAATCGAAAGCTTTACCTTCCGGCTCAGCTCCCTCTTCACCACAATGGTCCGATACAACGTCCGCATCACTGCTGACGCCGCACCAATCCGCCTGTGGATCTCACGCTCCATTTTACCCCCACTCGCGAACAAAACTCAAAACAGGAAATTAAAATCACCAAAGTAAAATACATTTCTAAGATAATAAAAGACTAAAACATTAAACCATTAAAAGAAAATAAGATGTGAGGCTTAAAATAAATAAATAAGTAAATAAATAAATAAAATAGAATAAAAGTGACTACATTTGAAATAGATAATAAATAAATAAATAGATGAAACTGTTAAGAATAAAGATAAAACCCTGAAACGCCCTAAGCTACGCCCATGCCTCAGTCATGACATATAAAGATGTAAAGCTGCACTAAGGTGGTTGTCACATGCTCTGTTGCTTTATAGATGAGCTGGATGGATGTCAGTGAAACTACAGTCTTTGGAAAATGATCCTTAAACCAGAATGATGTTTTTTTTTTTGTTTAGTTATTCTAAAAGTGAAAAGGATTATTATCACTCAGATTTTAAAGATACTCTGAGAGAGTTTCACTGTTTCAACACAAACTTCTGGAGGTATCTTATGCACTTCATATGTAAAAATGCGTCTGTCCAATTCTCAGATTTGAAGATGAAATAAATGCAGAGTTGAAGCTGCTGTCCATACTTATCTTTACATCACATGTTTTTGATATTAATTCAAACATGTGCCTCTGTACTTTAATATTCCAAACACCTCTGATGAAAGGTTCAGTGGTTTTATTAACAAAGACAATCTGGAGCACGCAGCAGACCTCTCTGGGCGATGTATTGTCAGCGGCCTGTGACCCCATTCCTCCCACACGCTGCTCACAGATCGATGATGGACGCATTCCAGTGTCCATACGCTCAAACCCTTCAGTGTGCATGAACAATGTTTAGATTGACCTGATGCATTCATGTAAGATGTATTAGGATCTGCAGTACGTGCTTTCAGCTGACTTTGTGCCCACGCTGCCTCCACTGAGCTTCACAGAGAGTCCAGACAGAGACACGTGGATGTGTGCATTTGTGCTACGACAAAAACATGGGATTTGGAAAATGATGAGCGGTATATTTGGATCACTGGAACTTTAAGTTTCAGGATTAGCGCTCAGAATATCTTGTTGTATACTCGGAAAGATTCAGATCCCTTAATCATCCAAACAAACAACTCTTGACGTGGTTGTATTCTGGAAAAAACTTTCACCATGACCTCATCAATCCTGATTTAGAAAGGCAGTCAGGTTTATTTTAACAACTTGCATCAAGATGTTTTTTTACTCTGATGTTCTGCTCCATAATCTCACACATACAGCCCGTAACCGTGCGCTGACACTGGTTTAAATTAGTCCAATAGTCTTTGCATCAAACGCCCCACAGTTTGGCCTTTACACACTGCTGTATGTGACCCGCTGCATTAGATCTGAGCCGTCCTCCTATTAATCCTGTGATATTAACCCTGAAGTAGGCCAGAGGACAGACCTGGCATTAGAGAGGACGCTCAGAAAACACCTGGCTGCCTGCACAGAGGCTGGATGAGCCGCAGGGTTTACGAAGAGAAGAGTGAAATACATTTAAAAACATTTAATCCAGGACTTTTAGATATGAAATGGAATTCTTTAAGTGATGTTGTTTGGGTTTTTTTAGGTTACAAATATAGAAAAGCACCAATTTGTTGTGCATCCAACAAAATCTGTGTTTAATCTCTGTGTCTGTTGTGAACGCAGCCCGAGGTTTGCAGCAGCTTCCTCTGCAGGAAGTAGGTTATTCTCTGGCTGAGGAAATTCTTCTTCTCTCTGAAAATAAATGTATGTGCAGAGGAACTTTATCCACAAAGACAAGGCAGCTTTTCATACACGAGGGCAACTCAATGTGCTTTACATTAAAACATTAAAAGCATTGGAGACATTCAGACAGGCATAAAAGAACACAATTAAAATGACAAATATAATACAAGATAGAAAAGAAAAATTAGAATCATGTTCAAAATAAAATTTTAATATAAAGTGAGTTAAAATAATCTAAGATAGGAAGTCAGTGGCAAATAAAAAAGTCTTAGTCTTTGATTTTAAAGAGGTGAGAGTTGGAGCAGACCTGCAGCTTTCAGGGAGCGTGTTCCAGATATGTGGTGCATAATGACTAAACGCTGCTTCACCATGTTTCCCTCTGACTCTAGGGACTGAAAGCAGACCAGTACCTGATGACCTCAGAGGTCGCGCAAAATAAAGAGTATTAACTTAAAAAACAGGAACCCAAGAAAGAGGAGAAAGAACAACTGGTCCAGAATTCAGCTGCCCGTATCATTACCCGAACCCCCTCCATCAACCACATCACTCCTGTCCTCCAACAGCTCCACTGGCTCCCTGTTCAGTTCCCTATTCAATTCAAAGTCCTCCTGTTAACATTCAAGACCATCCACAACCTCGCCCCCCCATATCTGTCCGACCTCCTCCATGTTCCCACTCCCTCCCGCTCCCTCAGATCCTCTTCCTCCATACACCTGTCTGTCCCCTCCGCCCGTCTCACCACTATGGGGAGCCGAGCATTCAGCCGCTCTGCTCCCCGTCTCTGGAACTCATTACCACCTCAACTCAGAAACACAGATTCTTTCCCCCATTTCAAATCACAACTCAAAACATATCTGTTCAAAACCGCTTACTCCGTCTGACTCCAACTGCTCTGTCATTTTGTTATTGTTTGTATTTTTTTCTTACCCCTTGTTAGTTTATATTGATTTCATTTCTGACTCTGATTTTGTTTCCTTTAATGTGAATTTGTGTATATATATATTTCTATCTGTGCGGTGTCCTTGAGTGCCGAGAAAGGCGCCTTTAAATAAAATTTATTATTATTATTATTAAGTATTTAGTTCTTATGTATGAGTTGTTGGTTTTTATAAGTCACTGAAAGCCACAGATAAAGAGGTCACCAAACAGAGTTTGTTTTACTCAGAAAATGGAGGTGAGGAGATAACAGAAGCAGACAGCCCATCAGGGAGAGAACTAACAATGAAAACCTTAAAAAAACAGGAACAAAAATTTTTTATAAAGGAAACAAATGTCTGTGTTTGGATCACCCTGTTAGCGCTGTGAGCAACGTTTAAATGCTTTAAAGGATGTTGAGGATCCCGAGCTTCTGAGGCCGTTATTTTGGGGGTCGTGGGCCAGAAAGTTTAGGAACTCTTGAGTCACACAAACAATAAAAATGTATGTTTGCTGGTTAAATACAGGGCTGATAGAAGAGAGACGAGATGAATAAAAGGATTGGTGAAAAAAATTCTGATATAGATAGATACATACAGTTGTGCTCATAAGTTTACATACCCTGGCAGAATGTAATTTTTTTGGGCCATTTTTCAGAGAACATGAATGATAAGAGAAAAACTTTTTTTTTTCCCTCATGGTTAGTGATTGGTTGAAGCCATTTATTGTCAAATAACTGTGTTTACTCTTTTTATATCATAATGACAACAGAAACTACCCAAATGACCCTGTTCAAAAGTTTACATACCCTGGTGGTTTTGGCCTGATAACATGCACACAAGTTGACACAAACAGGTTTGAATGGCTATTAAAGGTATCCATCCTCACCTGTGATCTGTTTGCTTGTAATCAGTGTGTGTGTATAAAAGGTCAGTGAGTTTCTGGGCTCCTGACAGACCCCTTGCATGTTTCATCCAGTGCTGCACTGATGTTTCTGGATTCTGAGTCATGGGGAAAGCAAAATAATTGTCAAAGGATCTGCAGGGAAAGGTAACTGAACTGTATTAAACAGGAAAGGGATATAAAGAGATATCCAAGGACTTGAGAATGCCAATCAGCAGTGTTCAAACTCTAATTAAGAAGTGGATAATGAGGGATTCTGTTGAAAACAAACCACGTTCAGGTCGACCAACAGAAATTTCAGCCACAACTGCCAGGAAAATTGTTCGGGATGCAAAGAAAAACCCACAAATAAGTTCAGCTGAAATACAGGACTCTGAAAAAAGGTGGGGTGGCTGTTTCAAGATGCACAATAAGGAAGCACTTGAAGAAAAATGGGCTGCGTGGTTGAGTTGCCGGAAGAAAGGCATCACTACGCAAATGACAACACAGTTGTTTGATAATGAATTGCTTCACCCGACCACTAACCAAGAGTGAAAGAACAGTTTTTGTGTCATCATTCAAATTCTCTGAAAAATGGCAAAGAAACCATAAATTCTGCCAGGGTATGTAAACTTGTGAGCACAACTGTAAATAGATAAAGTCCATAATTTGCATAGACCCCAGGCAGAGATTTAACAGATAAAGACAGTAAAGTTTAAAATTCAATGCCATTGGCTGCAGTGTTTTGAAGCCTAATGTCAGCATGAAGAAAGAATCTTCTGAACCTTGTGGACCCGCCGCACAGAGACTAGTGCGGTCTGTCCTTTACTCCGCACACATCTCTCCACCTCAATCCTCAATGAGTCTGAACTCCTGCTTTCAAGAACTAAACTCCTCCAATAAAGAATAAGAAGGTTAGAAGACGGCGACATCATATCAGAGAAGATGAGAACAGATGAAAAGATGTTGAACAGTAAGATGAATGAGATAAAAGCAATAAAGGATGGTAAAAATAGGACGTAAGGAGAGGACATTGGAGCAATGAATGATGAAGACTGATTCTGCACGAGTGTCTCCTCAGAGAGGTCGTTCAGAGTCGAGGGGTTCTGATAGAAAAAAACAAGGCATCCTTAAAATTGAAGCCTCGACTTTGTAATGACCAGAAGTCAGGAGTCAATTTAGAGTCAACATTCAAATTTGGTTGCGTTTTTAAAGTAAATTCAAGCGTTACATAAAGAAAAGGTCACAAGACACTCAATGCTTTTCCCTCTGATTCTGAGAATCAGTCTCATCCTTCCCATCTATCGTGTCTCATCTCTTACAGGCTCAAATCATTTTTAGGCAGTGGCTGATTGAAGCTCTATTTTTGCTCAGTCCTCCATTCAATAAGAAGTTGTTAGATAATCTGCTCTGCGTTATCCATCAGATTATAAAATGCACGTGGGGATTATTAATGTTTCTGGATTCACTGCAAAAGCATTCACAAAAATGCTGCAGAGTGGAGGAATGACTCAGGCTGCACGTGTTGCATCTTTTCTTCTCTTCTCTTGTTAAAGTTAGAGAAAATGTAGAGAACTGGAACTTCACGTCGTGTCCCTGATCTTGCAGACAAACCTCCAGACTGTAATCTGCAGAGTCGGCGGCGGCAGCATCAGACAGATGCACACGGATGTGCGTGCAGGTTTTTTGCCTCCTTAGATTGAGTTCAGGATCAGCAGGGATGGGCTTACATCCAGTCCTCCACAGCCCTGATTTTTCAGAATCAGAACCAGCCAGATGCTGATGGACTCGCTGGATTAATCTGCCGCTCTCTGATGCTCCGCCAAGCTCTGCCTGTCTGTGTCAAGTTGTCTGATGCGCTGACCTGCAAACGTCTTCAGACAGCTGGAGTTTGGGGTCCTGGCTCACGTACAGCTTCACAAACTGCTCAGGTCGTGTCGTACTGTGGTGTCTGAAACTTTAAACATGACTTAGTCTCTCTTAGATCCATGTCTCAGGTGAATAGATGATTGTTAGCACACAAAGAGATTCCTGTCATGCCGATGTTCCCCTTTTTTTTTGTAAAGATACCATCCATGGTCAGCTGAGTCCAACACAAGGCTCAGTTTTAAGAATCAAGTGAATGAAGCTCAAACTTTGACCACAAATGTCTCACTTTGGCTCTTCCATCTTGTCCTGAACTTGCCATGGTTGTATTGTTCACTAAAAGTATCCTCCTGTTTCCCTTTCACAATAAAAGTCGTCACTACTGTGAATGTGTCCTGTTGGAAAAGTTTCTGATGGTCCTGTTAGCTTTTTCAGGTCATAAAAGGTGCTTCATGACCACAGGAACTGTCCCCAGGAACTTAGAACCTTTTGAGGAACTGTGCACGTTTCAACAACAGGAACTAGGGTCTAACTTTAGTTCCTGGGTAGTTCATCTCCCCCTGAAAAGTCCCTGCTTTCTGGGGTAGTACTTTTCAAAGGTCCAGGAACTTTAAGGGGGCGGGGCCTGCTATTCTGAACCTTTCTGATTGGTAGAGTACCTTCAGTGTTTTTATTTCCCCCTTCATCCACAATAACCTCACACACACCTGTGATTCACTTGGTTTAATACCTCCTGAACATCGGTCTTCTCTGAGCCTGATAGTGTGAATGCGTCTCTGTCAGCTCCCGGTGTTCCAGTCTGAAGAGCGACCCTGTAAACTGGAGACCTTCAGCTGAACGTGTCAGTGTTTGTGGAGTTTACAACCGCTGTTGAAACTCAGAAGGAGTCCTCGGGAATGCATCCTAGTTTAGTTTTTATTCTCCAAATATCCTCATCAGATATTTAATGATCGTCTAAAGACGTTTGTGAGGGATGCATCTAACTGAGAGTCTCCAGTTAACAGGGTCGCTCTTTAAACTGGAACACCGGTCGATCTCCTTCTTCTTCCTTTAAGTCGAGCGTTTCAGGAGTTTTGAATCCTCCTTGTTTTGAGAGCTTGTGTCCTTCCATGTGTTGACTCAGTAAATCTTTTGGCACTTCAGTTTTTCTCTGTCTCTATTATAAAACTATAAATATCACTCCGTTCTTTCTTTGAGATCAGAGAGGTTATATCACCGTTAATCTTTCACATGTCCTCAAAGAACTTGACTTTGTGAGAGAGCTTTTATGAATCCTCATCCTGGACTGAATATTTATAATTTTCTGACTTTTAGCTTTCCTCCTTGTGTTCTAAAATCTCTCTGTAAAATACAGCCGTGTTAGGAAAAGTGCTCATTATTATCCTTGGATGATTCAGCTTCACATCACAGGGGTTGTTTGGATTTTCCTTTTTTAGCCGTATGCAGAATCCTTGTGAAGTAAAAACGTTTGTAATGTTCAACCCTCCTCCGTCTTCTCATCCCTCTCCTCCTCCTCAGATCTGTTGTTGCTGTGGGCCGGCTCCCTGCTCGCTCTGCTGTGCCTTCTGTCCTCCGGTCAAATCGTCCACCAGCACGCGGGTCATGTACACGCTGTTCCACATCATGAGCTGTGCCGTGTCCTGCCTCATGCTGTCCCAAACCGTCTCTGAGCTCGTCAGGGAAAACGTGAGTGGAACTGTGTGACACTGACATGTAACTTTGTAACACACATATGTGTTAGCTGAGGTATAAAAGTGTGTGTGCGTGTGTTTCAGGTGCCTTTCCTAAACGTGGTGTGTGACCAGGCACACGGCGGGGGACACTGTGAGATGCTGGTGGGATACTCAGCCGTCTACAGAGTCTGCTTCGGCACTTCTTGTTTCTACCTGATGATGGCGATCTTCCTCATCGACGTGAAGTCCAGTCAGGACTTCAGAGCGCTCATACACAACGGGTAAGAACCATCCTCAGACTCTTTCCAAACAGAGCAGGTCTACTATGTTCTATTATTAACAAAGACCCAACACCAAGACCGGATCAGATCCAGTCCCCTCTTACAGACAGGACTCAGTCTGATCTCATCTTAATCCACCATGAGCAGAGCACTTTGCAGCATTTAGCAAGTTACAGTGGCAAGGACAAACTTCCTTTAACAGGCAGAAACCTCCAGCAGGACCAGACTCATGTTAGACACACATCTGCTGGGACCGTGTTGGAGAGAGGGATAGAGGGAGATGAAGAGAGAGAGAGAGAGATGATAGTGGGGAGACGGATAGTAGTAGTTGTAGCAGCTGGCCATCTGTTGCAATGATGAAGAAGAACTGACGGGACAAGGGAGCTGAAAGAAAGAAAGAAAGAAAGAAAGAAAGAAAGAAAGAAAGAAAGAAAGAAAGAAAGAAAGAAAGAAAGAAAGAAAGAAAGAAAGGGAGGAAGAAAGAAAGAGAGGAATGAAGAAAGAATAAAAGAGAGGCATAAAGAAAGAAAGAATGAAAGAGAGGAAGAAAGGGAGGAAGAAAGAAAGAGAGGAATAAAGAAAGAAAGAATGAAAGAGAGGAAGAAAGGGAGGAAGAAAGAAAGAGAGGAATAAAGAAAGAAAGAATGAAAGAGAGGAAGAAAGGGAGGAAGAAAGAAAGAGAGGAATAAAGAAAGAAAGAATGAAAGAGAGGAAGAAAGGGAGGAAGAAAGAAAGAGAGGAATAAAGAAAGAAAGAATGAAAGAAAGAGAGGAAGAAAGAAAGAAAGAGAGGAAGAAAGAAAGAAAGAAAGTAAGAAAGAAAGAAAGAAAGAATGAAAGAGAGGAACAAAGAAAGAAAGAATGAAAGAGGGGAATAAAGAAAGAAAGAAAGAAAGAAAGAATGAAAGAGAGGAATAAAGAAAGAAAGAAAGAAAGAAAGAAAGAATGAAAGAAAGAGAGGAAGAAAGAAAGTAAGAAAGAAAGAAAGAGAGGAAGAAAGAAAGAAAGAAAGAAAGAGAGGAACAAAGAAAGAAAGAATGAAAGAGGGGAATAAAGAAAGAAAGAAAGAAAGAAAGAAAGAATGAAAGAAAGAGAGGAAGAAAGAAAGTAAGAAAGAAAGAGAGGAAGAAAGAAAGAATGAAAGAGAGGAACAAAGAAAGAAAGAATGAAAGAGGGGAATAAAGAAAGAAAGAAAGAAAGAAAGAAAGAAAGAAAGAATGAAAGAAAGAGAGGAAGAAAGAAAGTAAGAAAGAAAGAAAGAGAGGAAGAAAGAAAGAAAGAAAGAAAGAAAGAAAGAAAGAAAGAAAGAAAGAAAGAAAGAAAGAAGGAAAAGAAAGAAAGAAGGAAAAGAAAGAAAGAAAGAAAGAAAGAAAGAAAGAAAGAAAGAAAGAAAGAATGAAAGAAAGAGAGGAAGAAAGAAAGTAAGAAAGAAAGAAAGAGAGGAAGAAAGAAAGAAAGAAAGAAAGAAAGGAAGAAAGAAAGAAAGAAAGAATGAAAGAAAGAAAGAAAGGAAGGAAAAGGGAATAAAAGAAAGAAGGAAGGAAGAAAGAAAGAAAGAAAGAATGAAAGAAAGAAAGAAAGAAGAAAGAAAGAATGAATGAAAGAAAGAAAGAAAGAAAGAAAGAAAAGAAAGAAAGTAAGAAAGAAAGAAAGAAAGAATGAAAGAGAGGAAGAAAGAAAGAAAGAATGAAAGAGGGGAAGAAAGAAAGAAAGAAAGAAAGAATGAAAGAGAGGAATAAAGAAAGAAAGAAAGAATGAAAGAAAGAGAGGAAGAAAGAAAGTAAGAAAGAAAGAAAGAGAGGAAGAAAGAAAGAAAGAAAGAATGAAAGAGAGGAACAAAGAAAGAAAGAATGAAAGAGGGGAATAAAGAAAGAAAGAAAGAAAGAAAGAATGAAAGAAAGAGAGGAAGAAAGAAAGTAAGAAAGAAAGAAAGAGAGGAAGAAAGAAGGAAGGAAGAAAGAAAGGATGAATGAAAGAAAGAAAGAAACAAAGAAAGGAAGAAAGAAAGAAAGAAACAAAGAAAGGAAGAAAGAAAGAAAGAAAGAAAGAAAGAAAGGAAAGAAAGAAGGAAAGAATGAAAGAAAGAGAGGAAGAAAGAAAGAAAGAAAGAAAGAAAGAGAGGAAGAAAGAAAGAAAGAAAGAAAGAAAGAAATAAAGAAAGAAAGAAAGAAGAAGGAAAGAAAGAAAGAAAGGAGAGAGAAAGAAAGAGAGACAGAAAGACAAAGGAAAAAAGGGAAAAAAAGAAGAAAGAAAGAAAGAAATAAAAGAAAGAAGAAAGAAAGAAAGAAAGAAAGAAAGAAGAGAGAAGAAAGAAAGAAAGAAAGAGAGAAGAAAGAAAGAAAAAATGAAAGAAGAAAGAAAGAAAGAAAGAAGAAAGAAGAAAGAAAGAAAGAAAGAAAGAAAGAAAGAAAGAAAGAAAGGATGAATAACAGACCCCAAAAAAGGAATCTACGGCAGAGATCCAGAGGAACCTACGAGACAAGGGAGCTCAGGGACTCCAGAAAGGTCTATGGTTAGTAACTTTAATGGGACAGGAAGAGTTAAAGTGAGAGACAGGCAGAGAGAGGAGAGAGAGGGAAAGACAGGATCCCAGTGTGTCAGTCTAAGCCTATAGCAGCATAACTAAGACCTGGTCCAAGCCTGATCCAGCTCTAACTATAAGCTTCATCAAAAAGGAAAGTTTGAAGCCTACTCTTAAAAGTAGAGAGGGTGTCTGCCTCCCGGACCCTGACTGGTAGATGATTCCAAAGGAGAGGGGCCTGATAACTGAAGGCTCCACCTCCCATACTACTTTCAGAGACTTCAGGTACGATGAGCAGGCCTGCATGTTGGGATCCTAGAAGAAGGATTTTAAATTCTAGATTTGTAGTGGTGTCTTTATATTTCATCATGGCGGCAGCAGAAAACAGGAAGACGCTGCGGTGGCTTTACTACAGTCTTCAGAAAAGGATGGAATAGCTCAGGATTACAAAAAAAAGCTTTACTTTTAGATTTTAATCACATCAGGATTAACTCCTAAACACTGCCTGCTCAATCATCATGATAAAATCACAGTTTGGGACAGTTTTAGCAAAATGTGGGAGTTTGTATCTCCAGGATCTCTGTCATTTTTATTCAAATTATCCACAATCAACCACAAAAACTTTAACCCTAATCCTCTCCCACGTTCAGTTAATCCCCCCGGTCTGAGAATCCAAGTGAAGCTTCCTCAGAGGTCACAAAGATTTATATGTAATGTCTCTGAATCAGAGCCTTTCTAGAAACGTTCCCACAGCTCTCTCTTTAAACACTCTGGTCTTTAAATACCTCCTGAACGAGGTGTTTTCACTCTCCTCTCACCTGAGCCGGCCTCCCGCTCTATTTAAAGCTCTTTGTTGTCACACTTTCCATTGCGGTCGATTAGAGCGGTGACGTAGCCCGGGATTAGGATTTATACGACTCGTCTTCTCTGCTTTAAATCTACTCACAAGACTCTTATCGGAGCGCCGCTGAAAGGCTGCAGGGTCTTTGGCAGAGGTTGCGGCTCTCTGGGGGGGTCAGAGAGTGACCCAGTGCCCCACTGAGAGTCTGCATGTCCTCTTTAACAGCAGACGGTCACAGGGGCACGCAGGGATCTCATGAAGGACTCAATCTGTAGTTCTTTGATCACAGAGACGTCAGGTCAGGTCAGATAGATCAGACGGCGTCCATCATGTCGGTTCATTTGAAACATCAGGAAACAGAACACGTCTTTAAAGCTACTGTAAGGAACTTTCAGCTGATGTTGAGTTTGGCGCCCCCTGTGGTCAATTAACCTTCTCACTGATAAACTCTTCTGCTTTCACCTCCTGTGTAAAAACATCTGTATTAATTTTAACCTTTTTCACAAACACTAAAAACTCCTCACTGGAGCTTTAATGTTTTCACGCCTTAGTTAAGTGATGAGCGATGCTGGCGTCTTCTTCTGCCATTGAACGTTAAATTTAAATGTTAATATTTGTTCCTTCTGTTGTCTCTTCAGTTTCTGGTTCCTGAAGTTCATCACGCTGCTGGGGACGTGTACCGCTGCCTTCTTCATCCCAACAGAGTCCTTCCTGCACGGTGAGGAGCTGACCCTGTTGGTCTGCAGGATTTATCTGAATGAGCTCTAGCTGAGGCGACATGTTAAAGAAATATGACCCTGCGAATCTTCCAGATATTACTCCATGAATCTGTTAGTCCATCATTTAGAGATACTCTATTCTGAGGTGCTTGCTCCTTGTTTTAGGAGAGGAGGAAAACATTGATATCATAACAGTTATTTCCTCCTTAAAGCTGCTGTGAGGAACTTTTGTTTTGTATTGGTTCTGGCGCCCCCTTGTGGACAAAGTGATACCTCTTATCTCTTGTCCTAAACATGCAAAAGTAGTGTTTTCAACAAAAACCTCATCCTGTTGTCTTTTAACAGTCAACTTTATCAGGCAATGTGATTCTTTTCCATGAAAACAGTCAAATAAAGGCTGTTTCTGAAGCAAGATGTCCATCATCTGGTCTGACACCTACCCCCTCAGGGCGGTTTCAGGCATTAAAAATGACAACAGAGAAGGTGTCAGTGTTGCTGCTGATGGTCTTGTTTGCTATTGAAGGTTATAAAGAGGCATCAGTATCATTTTCAGTCTGTTTCTCAGCCAGTTCAAAACTCCTCACAGGGCCTTTAATAACTCAAAATGAAATATTCTAATACTTTGAAATATCTTTTATTCATTCATGAATTATTTGTTTAATCAAAGTATTAATTTGTTTACTTACATATTTATTTATTTACCTATAATGTATTGATTACATATATATATATATATTTTATTTACTCATGTATAATATTTACTTATTTATTTTATTTTTGTATTTATGTTTTATTTATTTACATTAGGTATTTATTTTATTTATTTTATTTATTTTATTTATTTTATTTATTTTATTTATTTTATTTATGTTTTATTTATTTTATTTATTTTATTTATTTTATTTATTTTATTTATGTATTTATGTTTTATTTATTTAGCTATTTATTTTATTTACATTAGGTATTTATTTGTCTATTTTATTTACTTATTTACTTATTATATTTTTATTTTATAACTTATGTGTTTATGTATTTTACTTATTATATTTATTTATTTATCTCTTAATTTTTACTGGAGGCCATAATTATCAAACTTAAAATACAAAGACGCTTGAAACATTTGAGTGATTCTCTAATGAGTCTAAATATTTAACATTTTCACTTTCTTAAATAAGTGATGGGAAATATTGAACTTTTTTGCAATATTCAAATATTTTGAGATGCATCTGTATTTATTATTTTGAATCAAATTACAGGCATTTTTTCTACATATTAGGACATCATTTAAAATTACTGTGTCAGTATTTGGAGAAATGGAGGGAACATTTTTTAGTATTTTTAGATATTTTTTGAGAATTATTATATTTTCTAAAAAATAAAAAATGTCTTATTAATTAAAAAACATCTTTTAGAGGAGGATTTATATTAATATGAAAACATGAGACTGGAGTAAAGATGTATTTCTGAGATTAAACCCTCTCTGAGAAGAAGTGTGACGATGATAATACAGCTGCTGCAGTTCCCTCTGTGTCCTGCTAGAGGGCAGCAGAGATCTGCTCCTGAGTTGAACCTCCATGTGTGAGTTATTGGATCATAAATCTCTGCAGCGTGGTTTCACTTTGTTTGGGAACAATAAATCTGTTGATGAAACAAGTCTGAGATCAGAGCTCTGTAATGATTTACAACTCGCTCTCTCTCCTTCTTTCTGATCACTCGCTCACTTCCCTGAAATAAATCAAGCTCATCTTCTCTCTCTCTCTCTCTCTCTCTCTCTCTCTCTCTCTCTCTCTCTCTCTCAGCTTGGCATTATGTTGGTGTGGTGGGAGGATTTGCCTTCATCCTCATCCAACTCATCCTCATCACGGCTTTCGCTCACACCTGGAACAAGAACTGGTGAGTCAGAGAGTCAACACAAAATATTAGGTCTAGGTCAGTTTATATTTATAGGTTATAAATCCTGACAGAGGGAGTATCCAAAACATCTCTAATAAACTGCTGATAGATAAGAAAATACAATAGAACAAGTCTGGAGATTTAACTTGAATTTCTTCCAGCTTTGTGGAAACAGCTAAAGGACCTTCTTAATCTGTGTGAACATGATAATATCCATGCACAGAGACCTGCACCTGAGCCCCCCCTTAAGGATGATCTAGAAGCTGTGTGACCGTCCTTACTGATGCTCTCGTCTTGTCTGAATGGGATTAAATCTCTGCGGCCAGATTCAACATGTGGTGGAAAAAGTTAAACCAGAGCAGAGACAAACGTTGCAGCAGAAGATTCATGCACAAAGTGATGAAGCAGCAGATTTTATTATCACATTTAGAGGGAATGTTTCTGAGTTCACTTACTTTGGACCCCCTGTTTCTAAATATTTCACAGTAGAATCTAACAGGGATCAAATGCATTAAAGATAAATTAACTTAAGTGAAATACATTTATTTCTGCAGACTATATTCTAATAATTCCCCCAGGTATTTCACAATAAGTCTTCAGGCTTCAAGGCCAAAAAATGATGCATAAACCTCCACTGATTCTTCTTGATCCTCTGCTTGTGAAAATGTGGCATTTTGCAGATGCATGCTTCAGTAACATGTTATTTTAGCCCCCTCATAGATCCCTACATTCAGAATTAAGAACACAAACACAAACATGCTGCAGCTGCATCTGGAGACGACGCTCTGTCTCTGCAGAGTGATGATGGATTCATCAGCGACGGCGTCCAAACATCTGGAACTGTGGATCCACATTTTTAGAGTCTGTGGCTTTAATTTGGATTTGCATGTTTGTGGTGAAATTCTGTGGTACTCTGCGATGGTTTTACAGAAATCCCCTTTGTCAGTCTTCTTTACTTAAGTCATATTTGGACAGTATTGAGTCCCTCTCTTCTTTAAGAGACACTTTGAAGAAAACTTTTACAGCAAACAGTTACAGGATCAGATCCGGACAAAAAGTTTCTGCTCTCTCAGAGACCGTCCATCGAATCCTTAGTGCACTTCAATCTAACGCTGCTGCTGATGAATCTGAGTCCCTGCTTGTGATTTGATCTGCCTGGTACCTGCGATCTGTGTCAAACACCCAATCAGAGTGACTCTGTGCAGGGTGGACGTACAGCTGACGTCTGTCCTCTGTTTCCGTCCTCTCTCAGGTTAACCGGAGCGGCCGAGAACAAGCGCTGGTACCTGGCGGTGACGTGTGCCACCCTCTTCTTCTACACAATCGCCACCATGGCCTTCACCTTCATGTACAAGTACTACACGCACCCCGTCGCCTGCCAGTTCAACAAGGCCCTGCTGTGGATCAACCTGGGCCTCTGCGGCCTCATGTCCTTCATAGCCGTCACGCCGTGCGTGAAGCAGAGTGAGTCGATGAAACACACTCGCGCGTCTGTCAGCGGCGCTCGGCTGTGAGATAACGCTTAGTGCATGCAGACTTCCTCCTCCTGTTGAATCCGGCGCTGCTGCAGATAATAATAATTAGGACTAAGCTAATATTATCCGTCTGCTTTGTCTGCACATGTTTGAGTTTTATCATTGAGGATTCAGCTGCTGCAGAAGAGGAAATACCTGAGTGCATCAATCAAAGTGTTCATGCATTGGCTGTAGATGCTGGTCAAGGTGAAGGACTCTGGTTTGGATGTATTGATGATCCCTGACTCTCTCTCTCTCTCTCTCTCTCTCTCTCTCTCTCTGTCTCTCTCTCTCTCTCTCTCTCTCTCTCTCTCTCTCTCTCTCTCTCTCTCTCTCCCTCTCTCTGTCTCTGTCTCTCTCTCCGTCTGTGCAGAGCAGCCTCGCTCAGGACTCCTCCAGGCCTCCATCATCAGCTGTTACGTCATGTACCTGACGTTCTCGGCGCTGTCCAGCCGCCCGCCGGAGAAAAGTAAGCGCACTCACACGACACAGAGCAGACACGTGCACACTGAACTCTGTTCTCTGACACACCAGCCTCCAACGTGGATGCAGTTAAAGGGAGATTTCAACACTTTTATGCACTGGAGTGAGACGCGCTTTCCTTTGCATCCAAAAAGGGGGATGCATCCTTTAAAAAGATGCAACTAATTAACCGGTAACTTCTTATTTTTACTCCTTAAAGGCCGAAGAAGAACAAGGGCAGTGCTTTTTATTGGATTCATACTAAACAATCTTTAATTTTAGTGCCTGACAAAAGACTCTTATTGTGAAATGAATCTTCCTCGTCATCCTGTCCTGCTTTGACTTTGACTGAGGAGCCCACACACACACACCTTCATGATAAAATCCTCCATAATTGACCTTTAATTTCCTCGTAATGACTCACCTGTTGACTCCAGGTAAGACAAAGAGCCTCCACATGACTGAGACATTAGTGCAGCAGCTTGTCAGAGGCCCCCCTGTCTTATCCGGGTTTACATCTTAATGGCATGCATGCAAACATAACGTACACACACACATACACACACACTCACACACACACTCACAGATAAGCTGGGATGAGATGTGCTCTGACATGCTGCCTGCTGGGCCGGTGGCCTGTGGTGAGGGCAGACTGAAGGATATTTGTTTCACATTCCTCATGGATCCATTGACAACATAATAACAGAGGAACACAAACTTGGCAGCGTCATTACACATGTTCTCACAGTGGATGAGCAGATAAAGGGCGATGTGCTGCTCACGTCTGCCGGGAAGGAGTTATTTATTGGTGTCTTTTAAAACCGACGGGAAGAGGTCGGGTGACACGAGGAGTTCGAGGACAAAGACACAAAGACACAGAAACACAGAGATCAGATGTTGACAGAGAGCTGTGGAGGAGAGCTGATGCTGCATTTATCTGAATCATGTGGCCAAATGTTCGTCATGAAGCCTGGGTTGACTTTGCGATGGGAAGTTTTTGGTTTGAGGTTTAGAGAATGAGCGCTCTGCAGAGGACAGACCGGACGGAGCACAGGTTGTTTATTGAGGTGTTAAACTGGCGGCTCAGTGAAAGACATTTGAAGTGTCTCTTGTGGTCGAGTTGCATCCTTTAAAAGTTACTTTGTGCACATTGTTTACATCGTATTGTCTCCTCATTGACTGATACTCAAGGTTTTGTAGTATCATGATCCTCTGAAGTCTTAAGGCGCCTGTTTGTAGTCATTATTTGTGTCTTTGCAGCTCTTCCTTGTCTCTTTGTAGTTCAGGATGTTTCTTTTTGGAGTTGATTTGTGTCTCTCTGTAGTCATTCTACATCTTTGTCTTGTTCTTTTTCTCTTCATCTTCTTGCCTCTGTTTTGTGTTTCCTTGTTTGTGTAGTTCTGAGTTTCATCCCTTGTGTCCTTGTGTGTCTTTGTGGTGTATCTATACTTCATTCTTATTGTTGTTGCTTTGCGTCTCTTGTAGTTGATTGAGGGTTATTGTAGTCCGTACCTCTTTGTGGACTTGTTCGAGGTCCTTTCTTGTATCTCTAAAGTGTTCCTTTCTGACACTGATTTGTGTCTTCCTCTTGTCGTTGTGTATCTTTGAGTCTTTATGTTTGTTTGTATCTTCATATTCTTGCCTTTGTTTTGTGTTTTTGTAGTGTTGTGTGTCTTTGCAGTCTTCCTGCTGTTGCTTTGGGACTCTTGTAGTTATTTGATTGTCGTTGCAGTACTGTCCTCTTTGTGGCCTCTTTTATTCTCCACATCTCTGTGTCTCTGTGAGATCCTTTTTCATATCTTTGAGGTGTTTCACTCTGGCTTTGATTTGCCTCTCTCTTGTCTCACTGCCTCTTTGTGTCTTTTTGTTGTTGTTTTGGGGTTTTTGATGCATTTCTCTTTAGTCTTGTCGTTTCTCTTCATAGTTTTTGTGAAGTTGTTGAGTATCTTTGGGGCCATTTGTTATCCCTTTTGTTACGCCCAGCTCGTTTAAGAGCTCACCAAGGAAGGGAGGTCCCCACAGCGACAGCTTTTAAATTAGTAAATCATTTTATTGAAAGTAATTAACAAAGGAAAACTAATGATGAAGTCTGCTATCAGTAGTGTGGTGAGGGTGTTGGGTGCTTTGAGACTATGTGTGCTAACTAACGCTATGTGTGAAAGGTAACCAAGGCTAAACTCAACATAATCACAAAATGAAACAAAAGAGGGTGCCTGGCAGGCACCAGCCTTCAGGAGGGAGAGAGAGAGAGAGTCATCTTTGATTCCTCCAGCTTTTAAGGGCACCAAGCAGGTGTAGCCAATCCCTAAACGAGCTGGGAGGGGCAGGCACTCCAGGAGGACCTGTAGGGGAAAGCAGAGGCAGGAAAACACACGGACCAAGGCCTATGGCCGTCACACCCCCCCCATAAAACAAAGACCCCCACTAACAGGGTCTCTGCGCTATCAACATGGTGCCCTAGAAAGTGCGTCAGCAATCACATTTTCACGGCCCTTAATGTGCTTCACCTCAAGCGTATAGGGCTGAAGAAACAGCACCCAACGCATCAGCCTGTGGTTTGCATTGTGCATACTAGCCAGGAAAGTTAGCAGATTATGATCTGTGTATATCGTCACTGGCACTGACGGTCCCACATACACTTCAAAAAACCTCAGGGCCCAAATCAAGGCCAGTGTCTCCTTCTCAATAACAGAATAATTCAAGAAGATGAAGAAGCAGACCGGATGTTCCACTCCCCCTACCCCTTCCTGCAGGAGGACAGCCCCAGCTCCAACGTCACTCGCATCCACCTGTATCTTAAAAGGCTACAAAGCTTATGAAAGCGTATGAACTCGTCCCAGAAGCATACAGACATAGGTTTAGGTACTGGAAGAAAGGGGACAGGCAAAAACACACGGACCAAGGCCAATGGCCATCACACTTGGTTGTTGAATTTTGTTTCTTGTAGTTGTTTGATGTCTCTTTGAGGTATTTTGCATCTTTGTTGTTGCTCTGTCAGGTGAATTTGTTTGTTGTCTAGTTTTTGTGTTTATCTCTGCACATTTTGCATCACTTTTTGTTTGCTTTGCAGTCATGTCTCTGTCTTTCTTGTCATCTTGTATCCCTCCATTGTGTCTTTTTACAGTCATTGCCTCTCTTTGTGTAACCTTTGCATCTCTTTGTGGTCTCTTCACGTTGTTTGGATAACTTTTCAGTACAAAATGTCACCAGTCTCATAAGCAGAGGCAGCCTTCTGACCTCTCTGGCCTCAGGGTTTGTGTCTAGTGGACTTGTTATGTAATGAATTTATGCAACTTAGAGAGCAGCAAGCACCATCGCTCTGCAGTGTGGACTCTTTTCTTAAATGCCCCTCTGTGCTTTTTTAATTAATAGCTTGTAGTTTATTCTTGCTCTTCTATCTTAATGCATGTCTTTGTCTCAGTACTGGTTAAAATATCTTTTTAACTTAAACTAAGCCATACTGACCGAAAAAGTCAAGATAAAAACTCTTATTTTGAGATATTTGGAGCCAAAAAAAAAGACTAAATTGAAAGTAATGGCAAGGCAAGGCAGCTTTATTTGTATAGCACATTTCATACACGAGGGCAACTCAATGTGCTTTACATTAAAACATTAAAAGCATTGGAGACATTCAGACAGGCATAAAAGAACACAATTAAAATGACAAATATGATAAAACAGAAAAGAAAAGGAAAATTAGAAATATATTAAAAATTACATTAAAATTTTAATTTAAAGTGAGTTAAAATAATCTAAGATAGGAAGGCAGTGGCAAATAAGAAAGTCTTAGTCTTTGATTTAAAAGAGGTGAGAGTTGGAGCAGACCTGCAGCTTTCAGGGAGTGTGTTCCAGCTTTGTGGTGCACAATGACTAAACGCTGCTTCACCCTTAGGGACTGAAAGCAGACCAGTACCTGATGACCTCAGAGGTCGAGGTGGTTCATAAAGTAGAAGCAGATCAGCCTAAACCATTCAGGTCTTTATAAACCATCAGCAGGATTTTAAAGTCTATTCTCTGACAGACAGGAAGCCAGTGTAGGGATCTAAGAACTGGAGTGATGTGGTTTACGTTCTTGGTCCTTGTTAGGACTCGAGCAGCAGCATTCTGTATGAGCTGCAGCCGTCTGATGGACTCTTTAGGGAGTCCTGTAAAGACCCCGTTACAGTAGTCTAGTCTGCTAAAGATAAATGCATGGAGGAGTTTTTCTGCATCCTGCTGAGACATGAGTCCTTTAATCCTTGATATATTCTTAAGGTGATAGTAGGCTGACTTTTTAATTGTCTTAATGTGGCTGCTGAAATGAAGGTCTGAGTCTAAAACTACACCAAGGTTTCTGGCTTGGTTTGAACATTTCATCGTTGCAGATTGGAGCTGAGCAGTAACCTTTAACCTTTCTTCCTCCAAAAACAATCATTTCAGTTTTTTCTTTGTTTAACTGAAGAACTGAAGAAATGAGGAAAAAATGGCCGCCAACGCAGGAAGACACTCGTCAAGATCATTTTTCTTTCTACATTTCCCGCTGTTTTTACTCTGTATGATAAATGAAGTCTTTATTTCTCTCTATTAATATCTCAAAACAAGATTTATTTCAGGACCTGTTGGGTTTTTATAACTTTTATTTTGTTATAATGAGAAATTTGACGACTAATGAGATAAACACACTGATTCAAGTGTGCAGTGTATCTGAAGACGTCCACAGAGGCCCGTGAGTGTGTGAGGGTACAGTATGAGTGAGTACAGTAACAAGAGGTGTGTGTGTGTGTGTGTGTGTGTGTGTGTGTGTGTGTGTGTGTGTGTGTGTGTGTGTGTGTGTGTGTGTGTGTGTGTGTGTGTGTGTGTGTGTGTGTGTGTGTGTGTCGGGGCAGTGCAGGACACTGTAGCAACATGTTGAGAAAATATGCACTCTGAGTCTGTTATAAAAACACCTTTTCACTTCAGACTGTAAACCACACACACACACACACACACACACACACACACACACACACACACACACACACACACACACACACACCGAGAGAGAGAGGCTGACACACTCTGCTGCTCTGAAATATTTAATTCCCACCTACTGTTGCTGAGTTTCCTTTTTCAGCTGCTTTAATTCACGGGTGCATCACCTGTCATGGTAACATTGCCAGGGGGAATGTGTGTGTGTGCATGTGTATGTGTGTGTGTGTGTGCATGTGTGTGTGTGTGTGTGTGTGTGTGTGTGTGTGTGTGTGTGTGTGTTCCAGACAAAGAGATCCGTCCTCTTTACTGTCTTCTCGGGTCTTGTTTGCCGAGCCTGTCCCTGGAAGGCTTATACTGCTTGATGACCTCACCATGACAAACACACAGACACACAGTCTCCCTCTGTCTCAAGCACACACACACACACGCACACACACACACACATGCTTATGAGAGGAAGAATTAGTTCAGAGTACAATTCAAAATCCACCTCAAGAGCAGGACACGCTCTATATCCCTTGGCGACCCTTGACCCAAGTGTGTGTCTGTCTGTGTGTGTGTGTGTGTGTGTGTGTGTGTGTGTGTGTGTGTCTGTGAGAATAATATAATCCAAATCCTGTAATTAGCCGGTGTTTTCACTGAGCTCAGGTTGCTTTTCCCGACAACACACAAACATTGAACTCCTCAGGAATCCACAACCGGCTGAGACGACCAGTTAGAGGTTCCTGCACATGCGTGTGTGTGTGCTTGTGTGTGTGTGCGTGTGTGTGTGTGTGTGTGTGTGTGTGTGTGTGAGTGCTCATGATGGCAGCGTGTTCACCTCACAGATTGTCCGGCGGGTGCGTTCATGGTTGACAGTGCAGCAGAGACCCCCCTCTAACAGGAGAGAGAGGAATTTTACCAGGAAATGAAACGCAGGAGGAAGAGTGAAAAAAGGGACTCAACACTTGACCTTCATGTGACGCCTTCTCTCTGCAGGGACGGAAGAAGAAGCCAGTCTTTAATTCATAAAGTTTTACAAGATCCATCCCCACAGAGACACACTTTAGACTTCATACTAAATCTTTTCTTGCATCAAATGAGACGTCTCTGGTTTATATCCAAGTGGGTCTTGTGATGCTATATCTCTCATCTCTTTCTTGTCCTGCCTGTAAAATCCATCACAGAGTCTCTGAGGGGTCAGGGAAGACTCTGTCTCCCATCACAATAAGTACCTTCCAACTGAGAGACAACAGACCCTACCTCTCAGTTTTTCTATCCACGTATTTAAAGGGTTATTTAAGCTCTCACATGGTTCAGTTTAAACCAGAGGACAGTACTCAGAATGATGAGATGAACGATACGAAAAGAAATGAAACTCTCTGAGTTTGGTGAGATAATCGTCACACTGCAGGGTCAGGTGTGTGCGCCTGATTGTCCCTGATTGGGAGCAGGTGTGAGACGCTTATATACTCCTGAGCTTCAGTTCCCTGTGCTGACTCATTAGCTCACTGTCTGAGGTAGTGAGAGGTTGCTCCTTGTTTCTGCATAAACACCACATTTGTCTTCAGCCTGTTATCATTTGATCACCAGTTCCTTTAAAGTAATGTTGTTTTTTGACACTGGGGCCCAATCTTAATGTCCACACTCACACACTCACTGACTTTGAGGTGAGTTCCTGCAAAGTCTGTGAGAGCTTAGGGATGCCCAGAGGAAAATTTTACTGCTCAAGGCTTTCTCTTCTAAGTCTCTGGAGACAAAATTGAGATTCTCACTTCAGCCTCATTCAAGTTTCAAATTGTTCTCATTGGTTTCTCCTAAAATTCACTAGGAGAAATACTTTAGACCATGACATGAGTCTTATTTGAGACTTAAATGAGAGATCTCATTAATGGCTCATTTTCTTCTTCTTTTTTTAAAATATATTTTTGGCCTTTTTGCCTTTATTTGACAGGACAGCTGAAGAGAGACAGAAAATGTGGTGAGCGGGGAAAGACATGCAGGAAATGGTCGACTGGCCGGGAATCAAACCTGCTACCCCTGAGACGAAGGCTGTAGCCTCTGTATGCGGGGCGCTTAGACCTCTAGGCCACCAGCGCCCAACAGACTCCTCCCCTTTAATTGTAATAATCTGGCTAAATCTGGTCAGCTCTTTAGAGGCCCATATTTTAAATAAATGGTCGGTCATACCTGGGATGAAATCTCTATCTTTTGCAGTTTCTCTCAAATCCACTAAATCTTTGTGAAGTTGTTTTGTTCCAAACAGACTTGTAAAGGAAGGACCAGACTGTGAAGTCAAAGAAGAGATCATTTCACATCTAAATATCTGATCTTGAAGTGGTTCAAATGTTTTAATGAGAATTGTAAGTTTGTGGACAATTACATTGAAATCTTAATTTTGCAGGGCACTATAAATGTTGATGAAAAGATGAGCTCAGGCTCTTTCTTTGCTCCATCTGAGCTCAACTTGAGACACAAAAACTGAGTCTGACAAAAACAAATGGATGAGGTTAGATTGAGAGAGCTCCCTGATTTCTCCACCTGAGCTCAAAAGGAGTCACAACACCTGAGAAATACCTGAGAACCATTTCAGATTTAGACCAGATCTCCTTTTGAACTGAAAGGGAGACTAAGCTGAGACTTTTTACAACTTTTTTCTGGAGGCAAGAATGAGAAACAGGAGACATAAGCTATCGTCTCATTTTGCTTTCAAACAGATCTCATTGTTGTCTAGGAGACATGAATTAAACACTTTTGAGATCTCCTCTCTAAATTTCATTTCCTATGGGTGTCCCACTGTCAAATCATCAAGTGTGTGAGGGATCTCTCAGAGACTTTTTGAGCCCTTTATGTCCCCTTTCTGCAAGCGGCATTTTTGCAGACAGGCTGTTTTGGAAACCGCTGCCTATCCTGCCTTCCTTCAAAACAACTCAACAAACTACAATACATCCAGAACTCTGCCGCCCGCCTGCTCACCCACACCCGCTTCCGTGACCATATCACCCCTGTCCTCCAAAACCTCCACTGGCTCCCTATCAAACAGCGCATACATTTCAAAATCTTCCTTCTCACCCACAAAGCCCTCCATAACCAGGCCCCCTCTTACCTCACCGACCTGCTCCATCACCACACCCCCTCCCGTAACCTCCGATCCTCCAACGCCCACCTCCTCTCCCTACCACCTGACACCAAGCACCGAACCTTGGGGGACAGAGCTTTCTCTGTCGCCGCCCCCACCCTCTGGAACGCCTTACCACTTAACATTCGAAACTGCCCCAACCTGTCCACCTTCAAATCACTCACCAAAACCCTCCTGTTTAGAATTGCTTTTAACGTATGATGGCTTTTAAATGTATTTTATTCATGTTTTTATTATTCTGTTGTTTTATATGATGTTTTTATCCTTTGTGCAGCGTCTTTGAGTTTTTAGAAAAGCACTTTATAAATAAAATGTATCATTATTATTATTATTATTATTATCCTAGTTTTTAGGTGCTGTGAAATTATTAGATTCCATATAAACAGCTGCAGAAGTGGTTTTGTTATTTTGAGCTTAACATTATTAATCACATTAAGCTAACCTCAGTTAAATGGTTACATTTGGGTAGCTTGTGTGTTTCGACTCGATGTTATTTGGTCTTTTAGTTGTGATTTTATGATTATTCCTTCAGGATAACTTTAAGAGCCCCTTGGTCCTCCATCCCAACATCTATCTAACACCTATCATTTATTAGAATGAGACTTCACATGATGTCCAGCACTGTGGTCCATAAACCAGACAGCACATGTCACCCAGATGATCCTGTGAAACCACTGACCACGCTGTCCTCCTCTCTGTCTCAGTTGTCTATCAGGGCATGAACATGACCGTCTGCTACCCGAGCGTGGCACAAGACGGCATCCAGAACGAAGGCAACGCTGTGGCTATAATCGGAGCGTTCATCATGTACTGCTGCGTCCTCTTTGCATGGTGAGTACTCTCCTCTGTTTACCTTCATGTCCTTAAAGAGAGGATGTCTCATATATCTCATGTCCTCCTCAGTAATGAAGCGTCCTACCTGGCGGAGGTGTTCGGCCCCTTCTGGATGATCAAAGTCTACCGTTACGAGTTCCAGAAAGCAACCTGCTGCTTCTGCTGCCCGGAGGAGGAAGAAGGTTAGTACTCATAATGTTAATCTTTCTTAACCCTAATCACCTGTGGGTACTGTAAACAACAAACACTATTAAACATGAACACCATTCAATATGACTCAGATGACACAGAAACAAGCTGACTGGTAGAGTCACGAGACTGACATCACTTCCTCTGCTCTAATAATCCGGTCCAGCTCTTCAGGAGCTCGCATTTGTCAACAGAGCTGTCAATCATGACATCACTTCCTCTATTTTTGAATTAAATAACTAATAAAAACTAAACTTATAAAAAAATGTAACCCTTGAACACAAAACATGATAAGACCTGACTATAATGACAGAGATCATATTTGATAGACACGTATTTTACCTGTATTTGAATTTTACATCTGTTAGAATGGAGAAATCAGGGTTTATAATAAAAAATAACAACAAAAATATTTTTAATATATAATAATGTAGTAAAAATAATGAAGTAAAAATAAATTAGGAAAAATAATGTAGTAATAAGAATTTGTTAATAATAATTTAGAAAAATAATTTAGTAATAATAATTTAGAAAAATAATTTAGTAATAACAATTTATGAAACATAATTTAGTAATAATAATTTAGTAATAACAATTTATGAAACATAATTTAGTAATAATATTTCAGTAAAAATAATTTAGTAAAAATAATTAAGCAAAATAATTTAGTAATAATAATTTAGTAAAAATAATTTATTAATAATAATTTAGTAATAACAATTTAGGAAACATAATTTAATAATAAAATAATAATACATTTTATTTAAAGGCGCCTTTCTCTGCACTCAAGGACACCGCACAGATATATATATATACATACACGAATTTACATTTAAAGGAAACAAAATCAAAGTCAAAAACAAAATCAATATAAACTGCCAAAGTGGTCAGAAAATAGAAACATTAAAATGTGACAGTGCAACTGGAGTCAGACGGAGTAAGCGGTTTTGAACAGATATGTTTTGAGTTGTGATTTGAAATGGGGGAAAGAATCTCTGTTTCTGAGTTGAGGTGGTCATGAGTTCCAGAGACGGGGAGCAGAGCGGCTGAATGCTCGGCTCCCCATAGTGGTGAGACGGGCGGAGGGGACAGACAGGTGCATGGAGGAAGAGGATCTGAGGGAGCGGGAGGGAGTGGGAACATGGAGGAGGTCGGACAGATATGGGGGGGGGGGCGAGGTTGTGGATGGTCTTGAATGTTAACAGGAGGACTTTGAATTGAATACTGAACTGAACAGGGAGCCAGTGGAGCTGTTGGAGGACAGGAGTGAGGTGGTGGATGGAGGGGGTTCGGGCAATGATACAGGCAGCTGAATTCTGGACCAGTTGGAGTTTATGGAGGGATTTGTGAGGGAAGTGACAAGGCTGTGGACAAGGTGTGGGGGGTGAGGGAGGGGCGGAGATGATTGATGTTACGAAGATGGAAGTAGGCGGCCCGGGTGATTTTATGATGTGTGATTGAAAGGATAGTGTGCTGTCAAGGATGACACCCAGACTCTTAACCTGGGGGGAGGGTGAGATGGAGGAGTTATCAATGGTGAGAGAGAATTTAGTAATAATAATTTAGAAAAATAATTCAGTAAAAATAATTTAGTAATAACAATTTAGTAATAATAATTTAGTAATAACAATTTAGTAAACATAATATAGTAATCATAATAAAATTAGTATTATTATTGTCATAATAAATTATTATTATTATTTCAAAATGACAGGAATGAGAAAGAAATAAAACAAGATAAAAAGGTTAAGAGCATCAAAGTTAAAAAGAAATGAAACAAGATAAAAAGGTTAAGAGCATCAAAGTTAAAAAGAAATGAAACAACATAAAAAGACTAAAAACTACCAACAAATAAAAGGAAATACAACAAACGATGGAGGAGGAATAAGAACAGCAAGATCAAAGTTATTAGAACCAAAAAATGCAAGGAGGATTAAAACACACCCACACAGCCAATGAAGGGATACTAGATTAGGAGTGATATGGTCTCTCATATGGTTGATATACTGCAGCCAGCCAGCAGGGGGAGCTCTAAATCTTTTGGCTTCACTGTCAGTGAACACTCATGGCGTCCACTTTAATATACAGTCTATGATACTGACTGATAAAATGTCAGGTTGTAGGATACGTACTGCATACTTCTGCTGCCACAGTATGTTGTGTGTTTTCTTGCTTTCTAATTTGATGACAGCGGTAACTTCCTCCATCTGTATACGTCTGGCGTCTGCGTTCCCTCACTGTGTTTAACTTTGACAGTAATCAGAGACTCCTCTGTCGTGACGTGAGACATCCTGACTTTATAAACGTCTCTTTCAGCCGAGGAGGAGTTTGTGACTGACGAGGAGAACAAAGGCTGTCAGCAGGTTATCCACAACGAGACCCAGAGAGTGGCGTACAGCTACTTCTTCTTCCACTTTGTCTTCTTCTTGGCGTCGCTGTACGTCATGATGACCCTCACGAACTGGTTCAGGTCAGTAGAGGTCCAACCTTCATCTTATTGTTCTCACTGAGCTACGTTGAAGTGATGAAGTGATGATGTTAACCTGTGGCGTTCTTCCTGCAGCTACGAGTCCGCCGTGTTGGAGACCACCTTCACTCACGGCAGCTGGTCTACGTTCTGGGTGAAGATGTCTTCGTGTTGGGCCTGTGTGATCCTGTACCTGTGGCTGCTCCTGGGTCCTCTGTGCAGCTGTCAGACTGAGTCCAGACCGCGACGCTCACGCATCAAACGCCGCTCAGCCTCGTCCCGCCACGTCTCCGTCAGCGTCTGATTCTCTCTGCAGGCGGCCGGCCAGGAAGAAGGCGGGCAGGGCGCGATGTTGACAAGACGTCAGAGCTCCCCCTGATACAAGAGGGTGGATCTCACAGGGGTCAAGGGTCAAGGACTCACAGTGCTGTGAGATGGACCAATCAGAGGGCTTAGTGACCTGCCGATGTATCCAGACCTGATGTCACAGGCTGGAAACCATGAAGACAAACCAGAAACAAGGACCTGGATGTTTTATAGAAACACACTTACAGTATGAATTGCCAAAGGGATCAGGAGGAGGGAGCTTTCTCTCTGTCTGATGTGGGAATCACAGTAAGTAGGTGTAAAAACGGGAACATTTATGAAGTTTATTCTTTAATTTTAGTCATATTTGAAATCAATGTTTAGATTTTTATATCATAACAGAGGAGGAATTCTAAATATTTGCTTTTATACTGCAGCACGTTCCTGTCCTGTGTTTTTTTTCTTCTGGTAAATAATCTGCTTTACAAAAAGACAGCTCTGTTATTCCTCTGATCTGAGACACTGGAGATGTTTCAACATGAACAAATCTTTCTGCCTGAATCAGGAAACTTAGAGAATGAACCTTTAGAGTCAGCCGTGCTCTTAATTATGCAAAACTTTAACCTTAAAGGTGACATATCACGCTTTTTTCATCAACATATATTGGTCTAAGAGGTCCCCAAAACATGTCTTTAAACTTTATGCTCAAAAAAACACTTTGAAATCAGATTTTGGTCTGCCTGAAGAACCCTCTGTTTTCTCTCTGACCACGCCCCCTCAGGAAGTGGGTGTGGCCTCGGCTGTCCAGCACGTTGATCTAATGTTTACATGTTGGCTGAATATACACGGCTGCTCACAGACCCGCGTTACTTCAACCCTCTGAATCTGATCCAGAATCTGATCCTGACGGAGAGGCGCCTGCAGCAGGACCTTTCTGAACCATTGGTCACAGATTTAGTGTTTCTTGTTGTTTTATTTATCAGTATGTCGACGTGTGTCTTGGTACACAGCTACCAACATGTAGCTATGTGGCTATGCTAACTAGCGCTAGCACTTATCCATGAAAACTAAAAATCATCCACTAGATCTTCAAATCTGCAGACGTGGGGAGTAAAACCGACCTTTGTGTTTATGAAGACAGCCTACAACTAGCATGCCTCCCTCATAAGCTCCTTGTTAGCACACATGTGTGCAGGGAATGAAAAACGGAGGAGGGGTTGAGTTGTATTTTATACAGTCTATGGGCTGAACAAGCTCCGAGCTCTGACTTCCTGTTACAGACCGGATATTGTTGTTACGTAACAAAAACACTGAAAACTGAAACGGCTGGTTTCACACACATTTACAGAAAGGTGGAGAAATCAGAACAGGGGCAGAATGGATTCTTTTTCATTTTTGTAGACAGGGACACAGATTTCAGGTAGAGAACCCTTAAAAAGTCGATTTTGCATGATATGTCACCTTTAATATCTACAAAACGAATGAGTTATAAAGACATTAACTTCCAATACTGGATGGGCGTTCAGAGAAACTAACTATTCAGACTTAAACTGTTTTTTAAACCAGGCTGTACACACGTTTATTTCTACTGTAAAGATACAATTCTTTTGAATGGGTGTGTATGTGGCTTCCAGTGTTTTCGGAGCCAGCCTCAAGTGGACACTCGAGGAACTGCAGTTTGTAGCACTCAATTTCTCTAAACTAGGGGTCTCTGCTTTGTTTAAACCTTGTAAACTGTAATAACTATAACTAAAGATAGAAAAATTAGCTACAAGCTTTACATGCCTGAAAAACATTCTGACATTAAGGAACGGACGATACACTTGGAGATCATTTCAGAACACGATTCCTTGTAAAACCACAACTTTTAGTTTGTACAAAATGACGGTCATATAACCATGTGGCAAAAAGAAAGGCAGAAAACTTGTCACATTTTCTATTTTCAAGTTTTTATTTCAAGGTTAGTTACTATTTTTGTTGAAATTTTTTTATTCTAATGAGTAAAATTTACTATTTTAGTCAACTTGAAAAAAAAAATATTATGGAAGACATCTCAGGACCCCCCTCATTTGTGTCTTGCGACCCCCCCAGGGGGTCTCGACCCCCACTTTGGGAACCCCTGTTTTAAGAAACAGATGGCTTGTTGATGAGCATATTTTATGTTATATTTAGCTTAAGTCTCTATTTGAATGATTCTGATTCACTAATATACGCATGGTGGTGAGAACAAAATTGACTGGTGCGCACGTGTCATGAATCTGACGGTGATTTTGTGTAAGCTCTTATTTTATGCGCAGAGTAAGAACATTTCTACACATTTATTAGTGAATGAGGCCCAATATCTTTATTGGGACGAATCATTTTGTACCTGTTGTTGTTTTTCACCTTGCAATTGGCCCAATTGTTTGTGGAGCATGGTCGAAATATAACATGCCACCTTCAGGCTAACTTTATGATGGCTGTTTCTGCTGTCTGTCATATTTTGGATAGGAGAGTTTAAGAGAGACGGGAGGTGTGTGGGGTGTAGAGAGTGAGGGCAGACATGCAGCAAAGGAGTGAGACCGAGAGTTGAACCAGCGACTGCTGCGATGAGGACTGTCCTCTGTACATGGGGCGCTTTAACCGCTAAGCCAAACCAGCTCTCCTCAGGTTCCACATTTAAATCTGACTGAACAGGATTCATTGAAATCAGGTTATCACCAGAAAAAGAGTTGTGCTGTCTGCAAAGCTGTTTAGTTGATTTCAATACAGAGTGTGTTTTACCATTTATTATGGAATCAAAAACAGCAACACTGTAGTTACATTAACTGGCATAGATTTTATTTTAAGAACAACAACACAGCAGAAAATGTGCAAACAGAAACGACTGATTGTCTTTAATCTGTTTATAAATGCTGCCATGTAAAGATTTGTTCATCGTGTCTTAAATTGAAACCTGACGTGTCCAGGACCCGGGGAATAACAGATCATCTTTTCATAGCTTCTCTGCATCTTTTGAAATGTGTGATTATGACGTGCTCACTGACGGAGGGTCTGACGGAGCGACTGAAGGCAGCTACACAGAAATGGACGATGTTCTTTAAAGTTCAACAGAAGAGAGAGAGACAGATATGTTCAACTGGTGCAGAAATATCACAATGAGAAACCAGAGCTCGACTATTATTGGATATTTAACACCGTCACGTCCCAGTGACATATAAAGGAGCTGATGTTGTGAAATGTGTAGGCCATTATAACTTGGAGAATAAGCCAGTGTTGTTTTACTATGCAAAATACTCAAAATGCTGCTTTTTTTAAATAACCTAATGAAAGATATTTCACATCACTATGCATTGTGCAACCACAGCCTGCTCTGCTGCATGTGCTGCAGACTGCTGAGAGTCTCAACACCTTGCATTGGATGGAGCCACTGTTAAACCAATCACCAAGCATTATGTATGTTTGTATTTATGTTGTTGTCATTATACGAGGCCCTGAAGTCCTGCACAGGTGATCATTTTCATCAGGTGTGCACAAGATAGTTGCTTGTGAACATTTGTGTACGCTCTCTCTTGCCATGTGTGATGAACCGGGCAGAAATATTCACTTCTGGCTCCAACAGAAGGATATCAGGTCCCTCTTTGGGATAGCACAGCTACAGCTCGGGGATTAATGTAGTTACGATGAAACTACCATCACATTATGAGCTAAACTAAGTAGGGATGCACCGATCCGATCCTGGTATCAGATATCGGCTAGATCGGACTCACAAAGCTAGATCGGCTATCGGTGACAAAGGGCCGATATATAGTGCCGATCCATATGGCAGATCTATTCATCTCAGTTCTATGCTTTTCTGTGTTTACAACAGCCATGTGCGTCTCCTACATCATGCATCGGCCAGTCTGTGCATTTTTGCCCGGTGGAGCATGATGGAGGATAACTACAGAGGCTCTGCAGTTTAGCTGCATGCCACACTTCTTATGCTAACAACTCCATCGGAAACCTGCAACATGTGCAGCGCTAATGTTTCCACGGATGGCAGTCACACTGAAAAATATAATGGAAGCCCAAAGGAAGAAGTTTACATCAGCTGTAGCCGACTGCAAAGAAGGAAGAAACCTTCTATTAATGGATTCAAAGTGTGAAAACACAGGACAGGTTATTGGATTTAATTGGTCCTGATCCTTGAAGTTAAGGGATTCCAGCCTCTGGTTTAGAACTTGGAACCCAGGTACAGTTCACCATCATGTCAGAAAAGCCTGAAGTTACCAAAACATGATTCTATCCTCACATTAAGGAACAGAGATTGTTAAATCAATACCAGGATCGGATCGGCTAGTATCGGTATCGGCAGATACAAAAGCCCAGGTATAGATATCGGTATCGGGACCTAAAAAGCAGGATCGGTGCATCCCTAAAAATAACTCTGAAGCAAATTAATGAGTACAAAAGTGTTTTAAAGTACATTCAGAGTTTCTCTCAAACTTAACAAATGGACAAAAATAAAGAAAAACTGACTTATTTTGACATCTTTTATCAGAGCTTAGAACGTATCAACACAACATGGGGCGCATCACCTAACTCTTACCACTAGAGGGCGCTTATGTCACTCACAGAACACCAGTCCTAGAGTAATGGTTCCAAAATGACATTATAAACTGTATTCAAACTAAAATATAGCAAATTTATGGCGTTTAATGATGAATAATGTAAACTGATGCACAGAAAAGACTCGTGCGATCAAGATTAATTGTTCCCACATGTTATCTTGGTGGGCTGCACGGTGGTGCAGTGGGTAGCACTGGTGCCTCACAGCTAGAAGGTTCCTGGTTCGAATGGTGCCTTTCTGTGTGGAGTTTCCATGTTCTCCCCGTTCATGCTCGGGTTCTCTCCGGGTACTCCGGCTTCCACCCACAGTCCAAAAACATGCTCACCAGGTTAATTGATCACTCTAAATTGCCCGTAGGTGTGAGTGTGTGCATGAATGGTTGTCTGTCTCTCTGTGTTAGCCCTGTGATAGGTTGGCGACCTGTCCAGGGTGTACCCTGCCTTCCGCCCGAAGCCAGCTGGGATAGGCTCCAGCCCCCCGTGACCCCTAACGGGATAAGCGGTCAAGATAATGAATGGAATGTTATCTTGGTAAATGGTAAATGGACTTGTACTTATATAGCGCTTTTCTAGTCTTTCTGACCACTCAAAGCGCTTTTACACACTACTCGTCGCATTCATGCATTCATACCCATTCACTCACTGATGGTAGAGGCTGCTATATAGTGAGGGACCATCAGTATTAGCTAGTCTCATTCGTTCACATTCACACACCTCTGAACAACAGAGGGAGCAATTTGGGGTTCAGTGTCTTGCTCAAGGACACTTCGGCATGTGACTGCCAGAGCTGGGATCAAACCACCAACCTTCTGATTGATAGACGACCGACTCCACCCACTGATCCTCAGCCACCCCTTGTGCACAAAAGATAAATATGATCACATTTGCAGGACGTTGAGCGCTTTGTGTCAACACTTGTGTTTTATCTTGAAGGGTTACGTTTGGCCTGATAATGCTAACTGGTTTATTTATTTGCGTGCTCTTTTAAAGAAACAGTCAGCACGTCTCGTTTTGTTGCTTTGCAGGACATCCTTCACGTCTACATGGGATTCATTCTTGTTTACATTTTGTTATGTGTGGTTTTTTTTTCTTCTTCTTCTCAATTTTGAAAAATTGAAACCAAGAGTGCTGAAAAGGAAACTCAAAGTTTTCTATCTCATGCCTTCAGATGAAGTAGTCGTGTCTGTAAGATGCTGAGGAGAATCGTGTCGTGACTCTGAACCCGCCCCGTTCTTCCTCGTATGTTCACGTTGATGTTTGTGTGTGAAGCTGAGACTCGTTCCTCCACCCCCGACCTCAGCTGAGGGGACACGAGCCGAGGGTCTGTGACGACTTCCCCCCCCAAAATATATCCACTTAGTTCTATTACCTGCAATAAATGTAGTGTGTCCTTTGTTTTAGATGTGAAGCTTTCTTTTGTAAATACATTGTTTTCTTATAAACTCTGCTGTCGTCTCGTCTGTTTGTTAAATACGACTTGACATCGACTTTAACTCAAAATTACACCTCTGTTTTTATTTTAGTGAACATGAACTACAACATGACATCAAGATGAGTGGATTAAACCTTTCATACACTCTACACTGCGTGCACAATTATTAGGCACGTGAGTATTTTTGTGAATATGTTAAAAACTATGTTAAAGGCCCTGTGAGGAGTTTTGAACTGGCTGAGAAACAGACTGAAAATGATCCTGATGCCTCTTTATGACCTTCAATAGCAAACAAGTCCATCAACAGCAACACTAAAACCTTCTCTGTTGTCATTTTTAATGCCTGAAACCGCCCTGAGGGGGTAGGTGTCAGACCAGATGATGGACATCTTGCTTCAGAAACAGCCTTTATTGGACTGTTTTCATGGAAAATAATCACATTGCCTGATAAAGTTGACTGTTAAAAGACAACAGGATGATGCTTTTGTTGAAAACACTACTTTTGCATGTTTAGGACAAGAGATAAGAGGTATCACTTTGTCCACAAGGGGGCGCCAGAACCGATACAAAACAAAAGTTCCTCACAGCAGCTTTAACAGTCGTTTTCAAATTTGTCAAGAAGTCAGATAGTGAATATATTTCTTCAACTGTGTGGTTAAAATTATGCTTTTCAAATGAGCATGCCAGATTATTATGAAAGTTGGTGATAAGAGCAAATAACTTGTGAAAATTAAAAACTAGGCACCATTTTAAACGTTCTGTTGATTGAAAATAATAATATTTACTACAACTGTTTTCAAACATCAACAAAAACAACAGTTTTCTTTACATTTGTGTACAAAATAAAACTGTTAATGTCTTTAAAACATTTCAAATCTAAAGTGTTTCTCAAATGTCCAATATAACCTCCTCTTCTTTCAGTGAGGGTCAGAGGTCACTGTAAACTGATTCAGTGAGGTTTCTGATGACTTCTCTGCTGACTCTGTGAGCTGTACCTTGTATGTCTTTCCAAAGAGGCTCTTTGAGCTGTATTTCTCACCATCACTGTAAATTATCTTCTTCAGTATTGACCACAAGTTCTCAGTCGGGTTGAAATCAGGTGAGCAGGCAGGCCAGTTCATGAGGCGTTCCTCTTTTGTATTTTCCTGCATGGAGGAAAAGACATTGAGCTAAAGTGAAAAAGATGCTAGTGTTCATGCATGAGCACAATGCACCGTCACATGCCTCATGTTATTCCCAGGACAGGACGGCATCTCAGGGCTTTAAAGAGGATCGCCTCATGAACTGGTCTGCCTGCTCACCTGATCTCAACCCGACTGAGAACTTGTGGTCAATACTGAAGAAAATAATTTACAGTAATGGCAGAAATGGAGCGACGCCTATGAGCTATTTAAGGCAGACAACTCGAGCTGCAATGCCATACACGTCACGTCCCACTCTCTTATCCATCATCCAATCCTGCCCTCTGCCTCTCAAATTGGCGGTCTATTTAAACTGGGAAAAAATCTCCCATCTCTCCCTCTGCCTGTCAACGACTCTGCTGCTGCATGCCATTGCTGATATTTTCTTCTTCCCCGCCGCCTCCCCAGCTTCCACCTGCAGGCTCCGGGGGTGTTTAGTATGTTTTGCTCATCACTCCTAAATGTCTGCATGTAAACTTATCTGCAGGGAGTGATGAGGCCGGAGCCTGGGCGCCAAACATGAATATGAATTTGCTGCTACAATAAACAATTTAAACGTGAGTTGTCTGACTGAAATACAGCTCAAAGAGCCTCTTTGGAAAGCCATACAAGGTACAGCTCACAGAGTCAGCAGAGAAGTCATCAGAAACCTCACTGAATCAGTTTACAGTGACCTCTGACCCTCACTGAAAGAAAAGGAGGTTATATTGGACATTTGAGAAACACTTTAGATTTGAAATGTTTTAAAGACATTAACTGTTTTATTTTGTACACAAATGTAAAGAAAACAGTTGTTTTTGTTGAAGTTTGAAACAGTTGTAGTAAATATTATTATTTTCAATCAATAGAACATTTAAAATGGTGCCTAGTTTTTAATTTTCACAAGTTATATGCTCTTATCACCAACTTGCATAATAATTTGGCACGCTCATTTCTGCAGATTCTGCATTTATTTAAAAATACAGCCGACGTACTTTGAAAAGCATCATTTTAACCACACAGTTGAAGAAATATATTCACTATCTGACTTCTTGACAAATTTGAAAACGACTGTTAACATAGTTTTTAATATATTCACAAAAATACTCACGTGCCTAATCATTGTGCACGCAGTGTATACACAAATGTACAAACATTCTTTTGGCACACGACGATGAGGTTCTGAGAGCAAAATGTGATCTTTAAAAATTCATAACACAAGGCACAGAAGGTTCTACAGAGTTATTATTATTATTATTACTGAACAGACAGCAAAGCTTTATAGTGGAATTATATTTCGGTGTCACACAATAAAATACTGTAGATTTCATAATCTCTTTCAAACACACTGTAAAAAAATAAAAGACACAGAAAGACGTTAAATAAATGAGTGACACACGGGGAGTGTGTTATGGATTAAGCTTAATTTTTTCATACAGATAAATACATTGTGAAGCAATATGTTGTTATTATATCTCGAGTTCAACTAGAAGAAAAATCCACCTGTGAGTCCGGACTGAAAGAAAGGGGGACGACTTTGTTCAGATGTGTTTTAAATTATTAATACCAGGCTGGGTGAAATACTGGATTTTCTGGCTGAAACCCCAAAACGAACACTAAGGACAACGTGATCACACACATCCTATCAAATCAATCCGTAGTAAGGAGATACTGGACATGTTTGTGGCAAAAATGTCTCTTCCTCGCGTCTTAGTCCCGCCCACCAGAGATGCGAGGAAATGAAACCAGAGGAGAGAGGAGATTTGTATTTAGAGAAATGAGACGTCCTCTCCTCCGGAGCGTCACGTGAAGCGACGTCGGTTTGTGATGACGGCTTTAACAGCTGTTTGTGTCTGCACACATGTTCACTGTAATAACTCTGATCAATATAAACAGTGACAGAGCTCTGTCTCTGTGTTTACATGTTAACACACACTTGCACATGAAGAGAATCTGCTCTCTGTTTATTCTGTCCTGAAGCATCACGGATCCATTCACCTTTAAAATGCTTCATTATTAAATTATTTATTACTTTAAGGGAAAATAGAAACCATGCAACTCTTTTCAAACCCTGTGCTCATTAATGATCAGCCTCATATGAAACTTTATTAACCTGAGGAAATATAACAAGTGTTTTTACTAACAGACGAACTTTACTGTCAGAGTTCTCTTTGTGAAGAAAACCAGAACAAACAGGGAAACTAACAGGAGGAATAACTGATCATTGATATATATTCTATCAATGATGTTAGACTCTATTACTCTATTTCATTAGACAGTGAATCTGACAAACACAATCAGATATAACATCCATCCTCTGTTATATTGAATTTATGATTTTGCGATCAGTATTTTGTTTTTAAAACTCACATCAAACACTTTTCAATCTCAGCTCATCACAAACAGACTGATCAGAAACCAACGTATGTTTATGATCTGTTTCAGGGCACCCTTAGAGACTGTTTTAAGGTCTGTTTCAGGGCACCCTTAGAGACTGTTTTAAGGTCTGTTTCAGGGCACCCTTAATGACTGTTTTAAGGTCTGTTTCAGGGCACCCTTAGAGACTGTTTTAAGGTCTGTTTCAGGGCACCCTTAATGACTGTTTTAAGGTCTGTTTCAGGGCACCCTTAATGACTGTTTTAAGGTCTGTTTCAGGGCACCCTTAGTGACTGTTTTAAGGTCTGTTTCAGGGCACCCTTAATAACTGTTTTAAGGTCTGTTTCAGGGCACCCTTAGTGACTGTTTTAAGGTCTGTTTCAGGGCACCCTTAGTGACGGTTTTAAGGTCTGTTTCAGGGCACCCTTAGAGACTGTTTTAAGGTCTGTTTCAGGGCACCCTTAATGACTGTTTTAAGGTCTGTTTCAGGGCACCCTTAGTGACTGTTTTAAGGTCTGTTTCAGGGCACCCTTAGTGACTGTTTTAAGGTCTGTTTCAGGGCACCCTTAATGACTGTTTTAAGGTCTGTTTCAGGGCACCCTTAATGACTGTTTTAAGGTCTGTTTCAGGGCACCCTTAGTGACTGTTTTAAGGTCTGTTTCAGGGCACCCTTAGTGACTGTTTTAAGGTCTGTTTCAGGGCACCCTTAGTGACTGTTTTAAGGTCTGTTTCAGGGCACCCTTAGTGACTGTTTTAAGGTCTGTTTCAGGGCACCCTTAGAGACTGTTTTAAGGTCTGTTTCAGGGCACCCTTAGAGACTGTTTTAAGGTCTGTTTCAGGGCACCCTTAGTGACTGTTTTAAGGTCCATCTTTTCTCTGTTATTAAACTCAGCTGATGTTAAGTTTCGGTTAAGTCCGAGCCGCTGCAGCGTCCAATCAGTGAGTGATATTCGATAAGGGGGTGTGTCTGTCAGAGAAAAGACTTCCGCAAAGTCTTCTCTCGTGTTTCCTCGATTATCCCTCCTCGGATCAGTCTCCTCGCTCCTCGCTCCTCGCTCCTCTCTCCTCCAGCAACGTTTAGAGCTTTGGGACGCAAGTTAAAATGGCGCATCAGTAAGTACTTCCGGTTCGACCGAGGAGCGAGGAGACTGCAGTTTAGAGCTTTGAGAAGCACCCAAAGGGTGTGTGTTTTGTCATTTCCCTGTCTGTGACTCCTCCTCCTGTGTCTCTTCCCCTTGTTTGTTTCTTGTGGGTGAATGTGGGCGGGGTTTCCAATCAACAGGTAGCACCAGGTGAAGCCATTCACTAATCAACCCTCTACTATAAAGCCTCTGGGTTTCCTCCGACTCATCGCCAGATCGTACTTCAGTTTTCAGTGGTATTCTGAGTCCGTGGCTCCTCAAGCATTTATGTTTTGCTTGTCTTTGTGTGTTTAGCTGACGTCCTTGTGTGTTTCCATCTTGCTGCAGAGATTGCCGTGCATGCTTCCCGCTCTCGTGCTGATCGCTTCCCTGTCTGCTGCTGAACCTGCCTGCCTTTGCCTGAGCTCCAGTTACCCTCTGTGTGAGGGACTGCTCTGCTCTGTACTCACGGCGCCATTACCACAGAGTGAACTCCAACTGAAAGACTTGTATTTTCATAATCCATCTTTGCCTGAGTTCTGCTTTTGGGTCCAGTCCTGGTGACAATCCGTAACAGGAGGGTTTGATCTGAGTTTTAGGAAGTGTCTGAGATGGATTTTTACTTTTAGTTTACACTCATACACAAAAATACACTATTACAAAAAATAACATGACAACTGTGAAAAACAGCAACAGAAAGGTCATTTCAGTCAATGTTCTTCTCTTTGGTATGTGTTTTAAAGGTGGGCAGAAGCTTCCACCTAAAGTGCTCTCTAAGGTAAAGTCAGCTGCTCAGGCTTTTAAATAAAGTCGTTTTCGTACGTCTCTCCATGACCCGGGTGTCATTCTCCTGGAGTCATGCCTCTCTGGAGTCCATCAGAAATGAAACACTGACGCACACACTCTCTCTCTCTCTCTCTCACACACACACGGTCTGTCTCTCAGCCCCTCAGGTCTCCCTGCGGTCGGGGTCCTCTGTTGTTGCAGAGTCTCTCGAGCGGTCGCAGGAGCTCGTCCTCTCTGGGTCTGTACGGCACCACGTAGCTGTCCTCCTCCAGCAGGATGCGGTTCAGTGTCTGCTCATAGTTAATGTGACGACGCACCATGAGGATGTACTGCCTCCCTACATCCAGGTGGGGGCAGTCACACACATTAGGAACCCACAGGAACTCCCGGTGCTCCAGGCGGAAGCCGTTGCGGTACGTGTGGATGATCTGGATGTCGTATCGCGTCTCTTCTCCTCGGTACAGCTTCCCGAGGACTTTACCACGAAACACTATCCGGAGACAGAGTTAGAGAGGTAAACTTACAAATGTTAAAGTTCTGTTAGAAGACTTTAAAATCACAAAGATTCAGACTCACCAAAGTCCTTCTTGCAGTACTGCTTCTGACGTTCCCTCCGACCTTTAACACGAGGACATTTCCCACAATGCTCTGCAGAATCAAAAGAACAGAGGCTGTTTCCGAAATCACCTACTATACTAGCAGTACGTACTGATTTGTCAAATATTCAGTATGTAGTAAGTAGTATGTGAACAAGAGCAAAATCTGCAGTATGCCAAAACTCCCCGGATGTGTACTGATTTGGGAAAATATCTCAGTATGCATCGGACCAGTCTGCCTTGCGTACTGTTTCCCATAATGCACAGCGCTCGTTCTGCTTTTTCTTTTTCCTTATTTTTTGATGGGAGGAAATCCGTTTTTGGGTGCTGTGAAAGTTATCAAATTACATATAAACCACTTCCTATCTTTTTAAATCATGCTAAATAAGCTTTTTATTTATCGGCTTCGCCGTTGTTTACTTCCGCTTTCCGATACCGGAAATCCAGCGAAGTCTGGCTCAGCATGCTGCATGACAGATCGGACAGAACAGTCATACTACATACTAAATTCAAACGCAGTATGTAGTAGGCAATACCTACTGCCTTCTACATTAGTAAGTAGTATGTAGCAGGCCATTTCGGAAACAGCCAGAGACAAGTTCAGACTCTGATCATAACCTGTGAGGAGTTTCAGCTGGTCATAATAATAAATAATAATACATTTTATTTAGAGGCGCCTTTCAGAGCACTCAAGGTCGCTTTACAGACAGATAAAAAACACAATAAATAAAAGAACACGATAAGATAAATAAAAACAACAAGCAAAGTAACACCAAGTTAAAAATGAAGCAGTGGAAATGAAGCAGGGAATGCAGTTTGAAACAGATGGGTTTTGAGTTTTGATTTGAAGAGGGGTAGTGAGTCAGAGTTTCGGATGTCAGGTGGGAGTGAGTTCCAGAGTTGCCCGGTGCTGAGACGGGCAGGGGGGCACAGAGAGGTGGAGGGAGGATGAAGACCTGAGGGAGCGAGAGGGGGTGACGATGTGGAGGAGATCAGAGAGATACGGGGGGGAGAGGTTGTGGACGGCCTTGAATGTGTAAAGGAGGATTTTCAAATTGATTCTGAGTTTGACAGGGAGCCAGTGGAGCTGCTGGAGGACAGGGGTGATGTGGTGAAAGGAGGGGGTTCTGGTGGTGATGCGGGCTGCAGAGTTTTGGACCAGTTGAAGTTTATGGAGGGATTTGTGAGGGACACCGAAGAGGAGTGAATTACAATAATCGATACGGGAGGTGACAAGACTGTGGACCAGGATAGCAGTGGTGTGAGGGGTGAGAGAGGGGCGGAGACGGTTGATGTTGCGGAGGTGGAAATATGCAGACCGGGTTATGCTATTGATGTGAGAGTTGAAAGAAAGTGAGCTGTCGAGGATGACACCCAGACTCTTTACCTGAGGGGAGGGGGACACTGTTGAACTGTCGATGGAGAGGGAGAAACTGTCGGCTTTGGATAAGGTGGATTTGGTGCCTACAAGGAGGAGTTCTGTTTTATTGCTGTTGAGTTGAAGGAAGTTGGAGGTGAACCAGGACTTGATCTCAGAGAGGCAGAGGGTGAGGGAGGAGGGTGGGAGAGTGGAGTCGGGCTGGAACAGACTGAGCCGAGCTTTAGAGGGGAGAATGTTGGGTTAATGTTGGACTTACTTCCAGGTGAGGGCTGAGGCAGCTGGTTCCCGTGGTTCTCTTCTCTCTCCAGGCGGGGCAGGATGGGCTGATGGGGGCGCGGTGGGCGGCCGTGAGGAGATCTTCGTGGAGGCTTTGCAGGTCTAATATCTGTTCAATGCAACCACACACAGAGTCAACAAGAATGTTAACAGCTGGTTCAGTTCTTAATGAGTTTTCTATACCAACATGACGCTCCTAATCCAGCAGCTTGCGCCGTTTACTATACAGACAGTTCGCTCCTAATCCAGCGTCCTTTCATTGTTTTCTATGCCATCATGTCGCTCTTAATCCAGCGACTGAAGCCTTTCTCTACGCCAACATGTCATTCCTAATCTAGCGTTCCTTTGCTGTTTTCTATAACGACAAGTCCCTCCTAATCCCCCGATTTGTGCCGCTTTCTATACTGACAAGTCGCTCCTGATCCAGCGTCACTTTGCCATTTTCTATACTAACAGGTCACCCCTAATCCAGCAACTTGGCAGCTTTCTATATCGACATTTCTCTCCTTATCAGGTGGGTCTTGCTGTTTCCTATGCCGACATGTCGCTCCTAATCCACCCAATTGTGCCATTTTCTATATCCACATGTCACTCCAAATCCAGCGTCCCTTCATCGTTTTCTACGCCGTCATGTCACTCCTAATCAAGCAATTCATGCCTTTCTCTATGCCGACATGTCATGCCGCTCTCTTTATCGACATATCACTCATAATCCAGTGGCTTGTGCCATTTTCTATACAGATATGTTGCTCCTAATCCAGCGCTCCTTTTCCGTTTTCTTTACAGACATTTGGCTCTTAATTCAATCAATCAATCTTTATTTGTATCGCGCCAAATCACAACAAACGTTATCTCAAGACGCTTTTACAAACATAGGAGGTCTAGACCACTCTATGTCAAATTATGAACAGAGACCCAACACCAAGACAGGGTAAGACTCAGTCTGACCCCACCTTAATCCATCATGAGCATTACACATCGCAGTATTTAGCTAGTTACAGTGGAGAGGAAAAACTTCCTTTTAACAGGCAGAAACCTCCAGCAGGACCAGACTCATGTTAGACAGCCATCATGCCTCGACTGAGTTGGGTCTGGAAAGACAGATAGAGGGGAGTAAGAGAGAGAGGTGATAGTGATGAGACGAGTCGTAGAAGCTGTTGCCGCTGGAGTCCAGATCGTCCGCAGCAGGAGGACGTCTACGGCAGCTCAGAGGAATCCACGAGACAAGGGAGCTCAGGGACTCCAGAAAGGTCTATGGTTAGTGACTTTAATGGGACAGGCAGAGTTACAGTAAGTGATGAAGGGGTTGGGGGGAAGAGGGTGAGCTAGGATCCCATTGTGTCAGTGTGCCAGTTCCCCCGGCAGTCTAGGCCTATAGCAGCATGACAAAAGCTGGTCCAAGCCTGATCCAGCTCTAACTATAAGCTTTATCAAAAAGGAAAGTTTGAAGCCTACTCTTAAAAGTAGAGAGGGTGTCTGCCTCCCGGACTCTGACTGGTAGATAATTCCAAAGGAGAGGGTCCTGATAACTGAAGGTTCTACCTCCCATACTACTTTTGGAGATTTTAGGTACAACTAGCAAGCCTGCATGTTGGGAGCGTAGAGTTCTAGAGGGGTAATAGGGCACTATGAGCTCTTTAAGATACGAGATTGTCTGATTTTTAAGGGCTTTGTAGGTTAAAAGAAGGATTTTAAATTCTATTTTACATTTTATTGGGAGTCAGTGTAGAGAAGCTAACACTGGAGAAATGGTGACCACATGCAGGCTGCAGGCGACCTTGCAACAGATGATTTTACTTTGCATCCATCCCTCTAGCTGTCATTTCACATGCTTGTTGATCACATTATTAAGCTACTTAAAGGAGACCTATAATATTTAAATTTGCACTTTTCATTATGTCAGTCTGGGACACCCGTAGAGTAGCTTTGCATGATTAGCAACTTAAAAAAACCCTCCTTTTTTTACTCTTAACAGGCGTCCACGAAGTCTACTCTTAAAAGTGAATTCAGCATCCTTACGCAATTTTTCCTTCCAACATATCGCTCCTAATCCAGCAGACGGTACCGTTCTCTATACCGACATGTCACTCTTTAGCCAGTGACTTCATATATCAGCATGTCGCTTCTAATCCAGCAGCTCGTGATGTTCTCTTTGCTGACGTTTCACTTCTTTTCTTGTGGTTGTCTGATCATTAACATGTCTGGAAATACATTTTGTATTGAAACTCTTAAATATTGTTTATTGTAGGGGTGAGAGAGAGGGGGATGATTATCATGATGGCATTTCTGTAAACTCCTTAGTGGCCGACCATCGTTCACAGCAACATAAAGAGTGGCACTGACTGCTGCACTCAGCAGCTATAACATAAGATTTAACCCAGAGAAGGGTCTGTAATTAAATCCAATAAGTAGAATAGTAAACAGAGTTCTTTAAAAGACAGAAGAAGAAGTGAGATTTAAAAACATGATGCATCAGGATCTGTAATTCCAAGAGTCCTGGATTCAGTTAGAGTCCAAACATTGACAGCAGATTCAGACTGTAACTCAGACCACCTGCTTCAAACACTGAAGAGAGAACACACACTCACTTCAACATGTTGCTCCACAGATAAGAAAGAATTCATTGTTTGGATATTTTGGTCTGATGGTAATTAAAACAGCTGAGCTCTCTAGAAATGCTCAAAGTGTGCAAACAGCTCAGTTTCACAAGAAACAGCGTCGCAGAAACAAACAGTATGAACCAGAAATAGATGAAGATGAAAAACTCAGTCTGGGTTTCATTACTGTGATAAACAGGGACGGTTCTGAGCGGCTGCAGAGTTCACCTTGTTACCCAACAAACAATTATCATCATTATCATCACGTCTCTGCCAACAACACGACTCTGTTTGGCTCCCACCCGTCAGCTGGAAACGTTTCCACGGAGGCTCCTTAGATTTATTACAGCTTTGGACGGACTCCGACAGAAGGTACAAGTCTGCAGGCTGCGTGCAGATTCCCATGTGAATGTGAGTGTTTCAGGGGGAGAGGCAGCAGCACATGTGTACCGCAGGTTTTATCACCAGAGATAAAGCAGTTACATTCCTCCACTTCAGCAACCAGAGGCCTGGACTCTGAGGCAGGAGGTAATGGAGGTTCCTTCAGGGTTAACTTTGAGTTTTCAGGAATACGAAGGTGATCCACTTCTTAGAAATGTAGATCAACACGCTCAACACGTAACCAGAGCAGGTTTCATTCAGGATATGAGGTCAGTTCATCCCATTTACCAATCACATCTTCATCACGGAGCTCTGTGAGGGGATCGAGAGGAGGGAGAGAGACCGGCCAAGACTTAATCTTTACTTTTTACATGAAATATATTCATTAAAAGGAGCCTCAGCACAGGTTAGGTTTAGAAGGCTGTGACCATGGGCTGTATAAAACATGGAGGTAGTCTCAGGGATTTCTGGAGAGACCTTTTGAAGCCTGATGATGGCGGTCGCCAAATTGGAAATGCTGACTCACACGGGGACTTCCACCAGATCCGACTCCGTGCTCTCTCGTCCGTCAACACCCACTGGATACGTTTTCAGAACGCAGCACAGAGCAGGACCGCCGGACAGCTGGAGTCACGTGACCGAGGTTTTCCTGCAGTAATCACTGAATCAAGGATTCTCCTCCTCCTCCTCTCCTCATCCATGTTGTCTTTCTGGTCCTCTGAAAACCTCTGACCTGTTGACTCCAGGCCTGGCTCCGCTCATCATGACTTTGGTTTGTTGTTGTAGTTAAGTGAAATACGATCTGGTGATAACACAGAGTGTTTTATTCTGAAAATTAACCGGATGTTTTCATTTTGTTTTGGTGAAACCTGACTTCCTGTCCCGCTCCATCTGCTCTGTTGAGATTGATGCGTCGGGCTCCGGCTGATCTGATCCGGAGGACTCCGAACCTGCCGGATCAGAGACGCAGCCGGAACACAACGGAGCGGATCCAGTGGAAGTTAACACATTGTCTGAAATAGAAACCGATCAGATCCGATGCTGTGACAGATAGGCAGCGGACCGGACACGGATCTGGTGGAATTTGGCTGTTAATCTGAGTTTCGGTCAACTTAGAAAGAGGCAAGGAGGTGAAGCTAGGAGGCATTAGCATGCATTCAAGGACTTCCTTGTCCTTTTAGGCCACCATCACTGCACCAAACAGAGGGGTGAGCAAGGGAGCGCCGCTAGATATCGCTATTTTTTACTCCCTGTGCCTTTAATGCAGCTTTCAAGGTCTCTGTAGCCTGCCTCTAGTGGACACTTAAGGTACTGCAGCTTGTTGTTCTTTGACATTGGCTTCATGGAGGTTGCTGCTTGATTGGGACACTAAAACTGTGCCTGATTGCAGCTTCTCTCTAGACTCTGTGGGTGTGCAAGGAGCTATTCACCTTTATCTCCTGATGGTCTTCTGCACCTGTTAGTGTCAGACAACTTCCTTTAACTTCCTCACTTCTGGATCATGGATAATGCTGTCACACTGTCCTAACTCAACTTTAATACTCTCTCTTTGAAACAAAAACAATGCTGCACATTAAAGGTGGAAGAGTTCGGCACTCAAACGTACTCCTTGCCAATCTTAGCTCACTCCTACAGATGTTGTTCACCCTGAAATCTAAGCTCAGTCATCACAAAGTAAACCCGATACTCCATAATATTTATCACAACTATAGTAATCTTATTTATGTAGCTCTTTTCTCAACAGTGTTACAAAGTGCTGGACTAAAAGAAGTAAATAAAACCAGACCAGGCGAGGATGATAAAATGAGAAATGAAAGCCAGGAGCGCAGAGGAGGTAGAGCCCATAAAACGGATAAGATCAAGGAAATGAAAACAGTGAAACTAATAAAACAAACACATGTCCAAAGCTTTAAACAAGAGTCACATCTTAAGAGAGGATTTTAAAACTCTAGAGGCTTAGTGTTTCATGTAATGTGAGGGCAAAGTCTGATAACTGTGACCGGCACAGGTCCAACAGCAGACTCATGACCTGTCAGGGAGAGGTGTCAGGATTTAAAGTTTCCCAGGTCAGTGAAGTCAGACTCTGTTTCATGATGCACCAAATGCTTTCCAAGTTTTTAATGCAGTGATTTCCACTGCAGAGTCATGTCGATTTGCAAACCATCATATTCAGTTTTAATCATCTTATTTTAAGTCTGAATTCATGCAGCTGGAGGCGGGACTTACACCAAGGGGGTCGGGTGGTGACAGGTGGAGCTCTGGTGCTGGTTTTAGTGGTGGTTGGGGTTGCAGTGGTAGTTGCAGGTTGATCCCACGGCAGGTAGTTGGCCGTGTGGTGAGCCTGCCGTAGTGGACTCCTCCTCCCGTGGTGGAGGTCGTACTGATCTGGTGGCAGCCAGTACTCGTACTCGATCCCCGTGTCCTTGTCTGTGGCGAGAACCTGCAGAGACGGACAGTGAGGAAACTTCTAGACCGGCCTGGAAACGTTTGGAATACTTTCTCTTAAGTGGGCCACCAACTAATTACAGAGCTGCTGCTGGGGGAGAACAGTTGTTGCAGGTGTGCTAAGCTGCACCCAAGAGACAAAGACACCATCTGTAGACTTCTTTACTCATTATATACCTAAATCAGAAATACAGACTTAAACTTAAAGTATAAAAGCATGAGTGTTTCACAAAATAATCCTCCTGTTACATCCCAAACAAAGAGTGCAAGAACCTAACAACATCGACTCCCTGCATTAATGTTGGACTGACCTCAGATATGCAAACGAGGGTCTGATTCAGAAAAGGATTGCACAGCTTTGTAACCACTGAATGAGCCAAAAAGACATTGTCTAATTCACAGAGCACACGCAGAGGGTCAAATGAACCACAGACTGCACTGAGGGGCGAGTAGCATCACTGTGCGCACACATTTAAATGAGCTATTATGGATTAACTTGGGCCACTTTTTATGCAAATACGCCTCCTTGCAAAGACTTCTAAGTCACAAACTCGGCCAGTTAGAGTGAAACGTTTACCGTCTGCAGAGAAGAGGTGCTGCATTTTTTATATGGGATGTCGCAACCAAACTTTTTGGTGATCAAGTATATAGGTACTACTAATATATATATATATATATATATATATATAGCCCTGTGATAGGTTGGCGACCTGTCCAGGGTGTACCCTGCCTTCCGCCCGAAGCCAGCTGGGATAGGCTCCGGCCCCCCGTGACCCCTGACGGGATAAGCGGTCAAGATAATGGATGGATGGATAATATCTATATGTGTACAAAAGGTCTATCAACTTCACTTTGGCATTACTATTAAAGTTTTGAATCAGCCTGGAGCGGAGTGGCAACAACCCCGTAAATACAATAATTTTTTACTATCTGAACAAGTTGCTCTTTGCTGAGTTGCTCCAGGAAGTAAGCTGGGTATATACTGTGAAATTTCCATCACATCTGTCATGAATCTTCTCTACAATAAACTGTAGTTTATCATCTGTTTGGAGAGCCGTCAGAATGAGAGTGCACAGCGCAGCTCCCTGCAGCAGACTAGAGATCCTCAGAGCTTATCTCCACAAACTGATGCAAAACAGGAGCAAACTGCACAGAGCTGCACAGTTTGTAGTCATTGTAGGGCTGGATATCGTTAGGGCACTATGCTGTATGAATTGGACATTGAGCTAAAGCACATAGCACATTCCCAGCGCTTCTGTACATTGTTTTTAAAGCTCTTAATGGCCTAGCCCCCCAGTACCTGACCGAGCTTCTCCATTATCATGTCCCTGTCAGAACACTGGGATCGTCTGGCCAGTTGTTATTGGTCACCCCCTAAAACGAGGCTTAAAACCAAAGGTGACGGAGCCTTTGAGGCGGCTGCCCCTCGGCTCTGGAACAACCTGCCCTGGCATATCCGCTCTGTGGGATCAATTGAGGTTTTTAAATCATCTCTTAAGACACACCTTTTCTCCCTGGCTTTTAATCAAGGCTGAGTGGACACCTCGCAAAAACTTAATTAAATTTTAATTTATTTTATTGTATCTTATTCTATTATACATTTGCACTGTGTTTATGTATCTTAGCATTGTATCTGTAGCACTTTGGTCAACTCTGGTTGTTTTAAACGTGCTCTATAAATAAAGTTTGAGGTGAGCTGAGGTAATTCTTACAATTCTGCACTTCTGTATATACTTTATTTTATTTCATTTCATTTCATTTTACTTTATTTCTATTAATATCTTTTTTTATTCCTTCTTTTAATATTTTGACTTTCTCACATACTATTTATAAGAGCTCTGTAACGACCGAATTTCCCTCCCTGTGATAAATAAAGTATTCTGATTCTGATTCTGATTCATCGCTGAGGAAAAAGGTGCACAGTTCTTGGTGCCACTAGCTTCTACAATCCTAGTTTTTACTTCCAACAGATTGTTTCCACCCAGGAAGAAATCACGAGTGCTGCTGCAATCATCCTCGCTCTGCAGGACTCGTCAGATGATGCAAGAAGTTCAGGATGTTTCACAGAACTTGCAACAGCAGACTTTCTAAAAATAATTCAATAAATAAACAGAGAGTCTCAGCTAACAGCTGTTTGGTAGCTGAGCCAGGACTGTTTGTGAAAGACCTGCACAGAGCCTGAACGGGAACAATCAATTATTCATTTGGACCTGATGTTTTGTTTGCATGTGAATTTTAATTAACTCCAATTTCACAATGTGTTGCTCAACGTTGGAGAGCACAGAGTTGCCTGCATGACTCCATGATCATGATAAAACACACCTTCCATGATCACTGAAGAAAGGCTGGTTTTTAAAATGACTCATGATGAATGTTTGATGATCCATCAGTACCATCTTTGGATGTCTCACCATGAGATGGAGGTCCTCCTGGGTCGGTCCAGGTACCTCAAAGCTCTCCCAGGTGTCGGCTGAGCGTCGGTACAGCAGCTTCGTCCCGGCCACGTTGTACTCGCCTGGAATGCTGATCTTCCAGTTCCCGTTAATGACGAACTGAGAGCGCCCGTTCTGGAGGGCTGAAGAGGAGAGGAGGACAAGGGAAGGAGAGACAGGTAAGGAAAGGAAACAAGCAATAAATGATCGTATGGATCTAAACGTACCAAAGCTGCTTTTTGCACCGCATTAGAGGCCTTTCAGATACCGGGCCCAGCACTGGAATAAACCTGTTACCTCTTCTATCAGCGGGTCATGTTGAGGTAAAGTCAGGCTCTCCACAGCTGAAGTCTTCCAGCTGGCTATATAAGGCAGCTGCCTCTCCTCAGAGCAGGGAGAGGGATTTTCCATGACATAAAATGGAAACAGGGAGCACCTTCACCTGCCTCGCCCCAGCAGCTTTATGAGCTTCCCTTTCAAAACCACAGCGGGCCCCGTTTCAGGGTCCTGTTTTATTTTGATCTCAAGGATGAGAATAGCTGCTCTCGGTTATTCTGCTCCCTGATGGGACCGCAGAGCGCTCTCCTGTCTCTGGGGAGAGGACGTGATCGCACATCTACGAATTGAGCTACATAAAAATGTGTGATTTGCTCTGCTGCTACAGAACCAGTGAGGCAAACTGAGTCTCCTGCAGGAAACTGGAACAGATACACAAAGCAGAGCAGATGTGTAATGGACCGTAACTCACCAAGATAGCTCCTGCTGTTATCAGTGACGCGGATGTGAGTGGCTCCAGCCGGTATCATCGCCACTTCGTTGTATCCAAAAGGTCCAGCTGGCGAAGAGAGACACTGAGTTAGAGGCTTGTTATGAATCGTAGTTCCTCCTTTTTACTGCTTCTCATGATTAAAGGACTTTTTTTACAACCTTGGACACACACACGGAGCATTAAATACAGTTTACAACAAAAGGAAACGAGGCCAGGAGGAGAAAAATGTGATATGTCTCCTTCGGTCAAGGTTTGAGTTTGATATGAATGGAGGAGAGCATCGAGTCTCTGAGACAGAATCACAGAGATAAGTGACAGATGCATCAGAATGTAATTCTTAAATGTGACCTGAAGCAGCTTAAAAGGAGGTCAGAAAGAGAAGTCATGCACACAGTCCTAAACATCTCATCTTTGTTGTTAAAGAGTCACTCAATCTGTCAGACTCTAGAGCTGCACGGTTTGTAGCTAACAGCTGTTTCAGGTCCTCTGTTGCTTGAGGGCTTTGGTCCCCAAAGCGGGGTCAGGGGTCACATCTCATGCCTTCCAAAAAACGCAAACAAAAAATACTCAAAGTGAAATACAACCATGCACGGAAAAATGTAAACAGTTTTGTTGCTCCTGCTTTGTTGTCACATGATCTCTGAGGTGATTACGACGGACTAACGAAAGCGTCAACAGCAGGAAACACATCGGTGGGCTCATTTTCTGCAGACCTGATAAATGAAGTATAGCTGTTGTGTTGTCTAAAAACTAAACATGCAACATACCTAAAGTCTCTAAAAGTAGTATGGGAGGTAGAACCTTCAGTTATCAGGCCCCTCTCCTTTGGAATCATCTACCAGTCAGGGTCCGGGAGGCAGACACCCTCTCTACTTTTAAGAGTAGGCTTCAAACTTTCCTTTTTGATAAAGCTTATAGTTAGAGCTGGATCAGGCTTGGACCAGGTCTTAGTTATGCTGCTATAGGCTTAGACTGACACACTGGGATCCTGTCTTTCCCTCTCTCTCCTCTCTCTGCCTGTCTCTTACTTTAACTCTTCCTGTCCCATTAAAGTTACTAACCATAGACCTTTCTGGAGTCCCTGAGCTCCCTTGTCTCGTAGGTTCCTCTGGATCTCTGCTGCTGTGGACATGCCAGACTCCAGCTGCTACAACAACTACTATCCGTCTCCCCACTATCATCCCTCTCTCCAACACGGTCTCTGCAGATGTGTGTCTAACATGAGTCTGGTCCTGCTGGGAGGTAGAACCTTCAGTTATCAGGCCCCTCTCCTTTGGAATCATCTACCAGTCAGGGTCCAGGAGGCAGACACCTTCTCTACTTTTTAAGAGTAGGCTTCAAACTTTCCTTTTTGATAAAGCTTATAGTTAGAGCTGGATCAGGCTTGGACCAGGTCTTAGTTATGCTGCTATAGGCTTAGACTGACACACTGGGATCCTGTCTCTCCCTCTCTCTCCTCTCTCTGCCTGTCTCTCACTTTAACTCTTCCTGTCCCATTAAAGTTACTAACCATAGACCTTTCTGGAGTCCCTGAGCTCCCTTGTCTCGTAGGTTCCTCTGGATCTCTGCTGTAGATTCCTTTTTTTGGGGTCTGTCATTCATCCTTTCTTTCTTTCTTTCTTTCTTCCTTTCTTTCTTTCTTTCTTTCTTTCTTTCTTTCTTTCTTTCTTTCTTTCTTTCTTTCTTTCTTTCTTTCTTTCTTTCTTTCTTTCCGTCCTTCTTTCTCTTTTTTATTCCTTCTTACTTTGTGTCTTTATTCACTTCTCTCTCTTCTTCTGTCTTCCTTTCTTTCTTTCTCTCTTTGTTCTTTCCATGTTTCTTCATCCTTTATATCTCCTTTTCTCATCCCATCCTTTCCTTCTGTCCTTCCTTCACCATTTATTGTCCTCTTTTTCTTTCTTCTCCTCTCCCTCTCTTCTCTCTTTTCATAGACCTTCCTGGAGTCCCTGAGCTCCCTTGTCCCGTAGGTTCTTCTGGATCTCTGCTGCTGTGGACGTGCCAGACTCCAGCAGCTACAACTACTACTATCCGTCTCCCCACTATCATCTCTCTCTCTCTCTCTCTTCATCTCCCTCTATCCCTCTCTCCAACACGGTCTCAGCAGATGTGTGTCTAACATGAGTCTGGTCCTGCTGGAGGTTTCTGCCTGTTAAAGAAAGTTTGTCCTTGCCACTGTAACTTGTTAAATGCTGCAAAGTGCTCTTTAAGATAAAGCTTATAGTTAGAGCTGGATCAGGCTTGGACTAGGTCTTAGTTATGCTGCTATAGGCTTAGACTGACACACTGGGATCCTGTCTTTCCCTCTCTCTCCTCTCTCTGCCTGTCTCTCACTTTAACTCTTCCAGTCCCATTAAAGTTCCTAACCATAGACCTTTCTGGAGTCCCTGAGCTCCCTTGTCTCGTAGGTTCCTCTGGATCTCTGCTGCTGTGGACGTGCCAGACTCCAGCTGCTACAACTACTACTATCCGTCTCCCCACTATCATCTCTCTCTCTCTCTTCACCTCCCTCTATCCCTCTCTCCAACACGGTCTCAGCAGATGTGTGTCTAACATGAGTCTGGTCCTGCTGGAGGTTTCTGCCTGTTAAAGGAACTTTGTCCTTGCCACTGTAACTTGCTAAATGCTGCAAAGTGCTCGTTACATTTCCTATCGAGACGTCACTCTAGATTAAAATAAGACTTCATTAATTCAATATTTGAACCTTTTTGTTGGAACGTCTCACAAAACTCTAATCTTTGAATAAACAGCATCTATAAAAGCTTTCATGTGTCAGCACTGTGTCAGTCCGGCTCTACTTTAAGAACAGACGGGTCAAAGGTCAGTCTTTCAGTGACAGTCTGACGTCTGACAACAATAACACACTTATGTTGTGTTTATATTCAGTCTACTCAGGCTGCTTCACGGCTCTTATTTCACTCACGCTGAGCACTCAGAAATACAACCTGAGAACTGTTTCACTCTTTAACGTGGGAGAGTCGTGTTTAAGGTTCTAACATGGCTGAAATACAGGAAACATCCACCATAATTACAAAGACTACACATTATTCTGTGAAAACATAACAGTGGAGTAAAGCTTCTGTGTAGACAGACTTCTGAGTCTCTGCTGCATCTGTTCAGACCTGGATCAGACTCCAGAGATGAGCTCAGGTACCTCTGTAATACCTGTGATTCATGCTAACGATGTAAAGATGTAAAGAGCGGTGGAGAATGGTGAACAGACGGCTTTTATCTGAGCTTTGGACCTCTCAAAGCTCTTTCCACTTCATGCCAACATTCACACACACACACACACACACACACACACACACACACACACACACACACACACACACACAGACACACACACACACACACACTCACACACTGATGGCAGATGCTGCTGTGCAAGGTGCCAACCTGCTCATCAGGATTTAATCTAATGCTTACACACACACACACACACACATACACACACGTCACAACCTTCTGGATCAGTTTATGCTTCTTCTGTTTCGGCCAATCACACCTCAACACACAGACTGAACGAGCGCTTACACAACCCGCTCTGCAGCCGCCCCTCATATCTAAATCAAACTCGATCATAATCATAAGACACGTGAAGAAATGTGACACATTTTGAAAATAGTGTTCTTTCCAGGAAAAATGTTGTTGTCACTTCTAAGTACTTCAACATGGCCGTCGTCTTGAAGCTTGATGTTGCAGAAATAAGACTGATAGTCAACTTTTGAAGGTTTTTATCAGCCGATGGTATCATGCATCCTTAAATGTACGAAGCATCTAATACGTTAGACGTAAAGATTCAGGTCAGAATAATCTGCACACTGTAAAAATGAAAACTTAAAATTGTTGGCCTGAAAATGTTTTTTTGGTCAAAGCTGGGGTTGGTAATCAGATTTAGATCCACTTTTTGTTATACTGGTTAAAATGATCTTTATGTCCTGATGGTAATCAATACATAATGTGTTCTTTAAATAGAGTGAAAGAAAGACACTATCTACAGCTGGAGTAAACCTGGGAAAACACCAACCAATCACCGTTTTTTGGCTCCCCAAATTTTAAACCAATCAAATCCCGTCCAGTCGTTCTGCCCTCCTCCTGCGCGTACATTTCCCCGGCGTGCACTCCTCCGAGTCTCCATCTCCTGCCTCTACTTCCCCTGACTCTATTTACTGCCCCTCTCGCTCGTCCTCGGGCCTGTCCCCTCCTTTCTTACAGAAAATGTAGATGTACTGTAGCGTCCGTCTGGACGCTGTAGTGATGACCAGCCGATTCATGAACACGTTGATCTTTAATAACCGGTCACTGTCGGCCGTGATCACGACAACCAACAAAACAACAATCAATGTTTGAATGAATGAATAACTTCTCCTCTTGTCTCTCCTCTCTCCCGCTCACACACTCTACACCTCTCCTGATGCCTTCACTGACTGTCAACACTGTAGGAATTAAGAGCATCTACACTGAACAGGTTTAACAAACAGTAGAGTTGTTACAGTATTATATATGTGTTATAACTTTTCTCCTGATATCGTGTCACCAGTACAACTGGATAATGCTAGAATGACAGTTGTGAGTGCTAACAGCAGCCATGTTTGTTTGTGTTTTTAACTTTCACTATGAGAATGTTTTGGTGAGGACCGGTTTTGAATCAGTCACCATCATATGGTCGCAACTCAGCGGCGCTCGTTCATGTGAGCGGGGGGGGGGGGGGTGGGTGTTTTGGAGGAGCTCTGAGGGAGGGGGGGAGGGGTTAGACGGAATCATGAGGAAAAGCTACATTCAAATTCATGCTAGTTTTCCGAGACTACCAACCCCAGCTTTAAGTCAACAAAAAATGTTCCATTTTGCTGTAAACTACATCAAAGCAGTTATCTCAACTCCCTGTATTCAGTTTGTTTGTAAAGTTGGTCTCATTTCATAAGTTAGGTTGGCAAAACTTGAAGTTATGGGTTTGAGTCTCGGCTAAATTATTTGAGTCTGCTTCAGGCAAAGAACGGGGTCTCTAACTCAAATCTACAGGGGTCTTCATCCACACTTTCAATTCCCCACATGTGGCGCCATCTCTCCTGTCCTGTGTGGATTTGATCGCCCTTAAGGTGTTTGTTTGAGTATTGTATTGAAACTCTAGCTTTACAGTTGGTGAGTTGATTACCGGTTAATGTCTCTTTAAATTGTTTGGTTAGTTTAATAAGGCATGGTCATTACCAATAATTAGCCGCCTTGAACATTAGCTAGCTACCTTGCAAGTGTGAAAACGGTGCAGTAACGTGCAGGAACAAAGGGACATTTTCTGAACAAAGAATAATAAGTTGGCACAACTTTCTCTTCTTAGTATGTAGAACTCAAAACTTTAAAGCTGGGGTTGGTGTTCAGATTTAGATCCACTTTTTGTTATACTGGTTAAAATGATCTTTATATCCCGATGGTGATCAATACTTAATGTATTCTTTTTTATGACTCAAGTTTATTGGATTTTGAATTTTTAACAACACATATCAACAACATACAGGACAAAATAGTGCCAAGCCGAAGAGTGAAAAAAACCCAAAAATCACGATAAAATGTGTGACTTTGACTGGCATGAAAAATAATAAAAAACAAACAGACAAATAGACAAAACAACAAACAGAGAAGAAAAATACTGTATCAGACAATAAAGAAAAAATAACAATGATAAAATAATGCACAAATAATGAGAATGACAAAATACCAGTATTAACAAGACATTTTGGACAAGTTAACAAGATGTTCAATGTACCACTGTCACATGCCCTCTACCCATACCCATATAGATATTTAATCAATGTTCGTCCAACAGTGTCCACACTGCTTCCTTTCAACGCACCATCGCAACACCTCCTGCATTCAGTTCAAAGCCCCAACAACCACACCGCAAAGAAAATGTCTTAATATTTTTACAAATACAAACAACTTGTTGTACAATGTACACGTTATATAGTCTGGCATTCAAAAATAACAATCAGCTGGTGCCCAGAAGGTTCCCCTGTGGTGAGTGAAACCGCAGAAACTTTCCCCATTTATCATTATATTTTCCTACCTCATTTATTAGACTGTAGGATATTCTCTCAAACGCCGCCACCCTGCCCAGTTCTGAGATCCATTCCCAAAATGATGGCCCTTCTACCGCTTTCCATTTTCTCATTATCATCTGTTTACCAATCATGATACTCGTTTGGATCCAACTTGCAAGTGGTTTTACTATATGGACAGTATTTTGAGGGTTTCCGAGTATGTAGACACTAGGACAAAACACGTAATCTACCCCCGCAATTTCCGTTATATACTCATGGACCTTGGTCCAAAACATCTGTACCTTCGAGCATGACCACACTGCATGAACTAAGTCACCCAACACCCCGTCACATCTCCAACAATCTGATGTTTTACTTAATGTGTTCTTAAAAAAGAGGTAAAAAGAGCTGCTATCTACAGCCGGAGTAAACCTGGGAAAACACCAACCAATCCCTGCCATCAGAAGCCAAATGATGAAACCAATCAAATCCTGTCCTAGACGGAGTCCTGAGTAGGGATGACCACAATTAATCGATTATCGATTAATTGATTGTTAAGAAATTACTCGAAACACACATTTTTATTATCAATTTTCCGTCACGTGGAACAAACATCATGTGGTCTCATATAACACTCATCTATCAGGGAGGTGTTTTAAGTTTAAAGCATGTTTCAATGTGGATCAGCTGTTTAAAGGTGTTGCGCACAGCAGAGACGCTCAGCTGGCGGCTGCGGCTGCGCGTCAGGTCTCCACGTGCGCTTTTTAAAAGAGGATTGATACAAAACTGCTGCCAACAACGACACAGACACAGAGGTTCACAACTTTAAACAGGACAGTTCCCACCTTTGGATACGAAGGCAACAGACAGGTGGGAAATTCAGGTACGCTATGTTTGCAGAGCAGAAACATCAGAGCCGTCCGAGCTTTTCTGCTGCTGGTCTGATTATGACCCGGTTGCGCTCCCGCCTGACACCTGACCGCGTACATGTTTGTTTTACTCAATAAGAACGGGTAGACAGAAAACTGGACTCTGTGAGTCTGAAGTACTTTTCTGTTAGTATTATGAGCCTTCACTTTATCAGACTAAGTCCGCGGAGAATATTTCTATGAGCCTGATCGTTGATATTCAGCGTGTCAAACATGTACCTGTATTCAATCCCGTCAGTTATCTGCATTTTGTTGCTGTAGAAAATATAATTTAGGGGGAAAACAACGTATTTGGCATTGTTTTTGACGTAAGAATAATAATGTTTTTCTTTTTTATCAATTAATCGATAATTGATCGTTAACATTTCCAAAAATCGATCACGGAAAAAACTTCAAATGTACATCCCTAGTCCTGAGTATATGCTACATTCAAATTCATGCTAGTTTATTGCTCTTTTTTATCAGAAGTTGCAATCCCTTGACCAATATAGCATTGATAAAATCACCAGCACGTGGGACCTCAAAATCCAACCAAGTCATAAAGAGTGGTCAAAGTTATTCTCAATGTCAAATAAAATCTTTACATGTAAGGAAAGCCAGTACCGAATCCTCCATAGGATTCAACGTACACCTCAATTTCTAAATAAATGTAGCTCTAATATATCTCCACTCTGCAAGAAATGTCAGAAGGAGGTGGGAACTTACTTTCACCTAACATGGCAGTGCCCTATGATAGCACGGTTCTGGAAAAACGTTAGAAAAGAGGTACATACAATCTTAAACAAAAAAATTAAACTTGAACCTGCATTGTTTCTGTTGGGATTTCCACAAGATGGTCTAGATCTTAATCAATCACAATACACCCTTTTAATGAAATTGCTTCTACTAGCAAGAAGGTGTATTTTGTTTCAGTGGATCAAGGAAAAACCACCAACAGTGACACAGTGGTACAGAGAAGTATACAAGGTTATACCAATGGAGAGCCTCTCCTCAAAGTTAAAAGGGAACAACAGATATTTTTTTGAAATTTGGCAACCAGTCTTAGTTTATCTACCCAATGAAATTACAGATTTGTTACAAAAAGGCGGAGTACCTCTCAATCTGAACCCTATTTTATAAATAAGAATTGCATTTTTCCATCCCCTTTTGCTGTTTTGGCGGGTTGCCGTTAGCCCTCTTTGGGCAGGGCTGGTGGCACGATGCCTTGTATATGTTTACCTCTTTGCCAGTGTGTGTTTTGCTACTTGAGCGGCATGTGCTATAGGGTGTTGCTGTCTGGTTGTGAGTCTTGATCTGGGGGCTGTCGGGTTATTGTCTTCTTGTCTTGTTTTGTTTGTATCTTGTGGATTGTTATGTCTTTTTCGTCTTTTATCTTCTTTGTCTTGTACTGATGTGTGTTGCTGTTGTTGTTGTTTTGTTGTTGTTTTTATGTCTTTCTAGTTTCTGTTTTTTTTTGTTGTTGTTGTTGATGTCCACTTTGAAAATTAATAAAAATATATATACAAATTCATGCTAGTTTTCCATGGCTACCAACCCTAGCTTTAAGTTACACTAGAATGATAGGTTATCTCAACAAAAACTAATCAGCTGGCTCAAATGTAAGATTTCTAGTTCACCCCAAAACTCAAAAATCTAGCTCAAACTGTTGCCTTGAAATTTTGTTATCACAGCTTTTTTCGTTTTAACAGTGCTGCACATTGATCTCTGAAAAGTGGAGGATGCATTTCATCATCAGCTGCAGGTCTTTTATACAAAACAGACAGCTGCATGCCTTCAGTGTGCACTCTGCACTTTTAAAGGAGGGTTAATCTTTGATCAGTCCCATAAATCATCCTCTATCAGCTGATGTGTAATCTGTAACTCCTGAATAATCAGCTCATGTTGAAGAGCTCTTGCCAAACACAGATGCAGTCACAGCATTGATTGCCCGTCATTATAACCTCTTTAAGGTCAGTAATGATTAACCGTGATTAACGGGTTACAGGATCCGTTTACGAGCAGATAAAGAGATAATTCATGAATGAGCTGAAACAAGCATTCATTACAGAGAGATAATTCACGTCTGAGGCGGCGACAGCTCTGTGCTTCTCCCGCTGTTCACAAGTGAAAAGTTTCTGCAGTCCAACATCCATTTATTACGGCTCTTTAAAGAGCGTGTTGCTCCGGTTGCCCCTGTTTACCCGCCTCACAGAGAAACTATGCACAAACTTCATCTGCTTCATTAGCCACATAGAGACGCAGCGATGTGACCGAGGAAGCGCCAAAGTCACAGCCGTGAGTTCAAGGCCGCCTGACCTCATGAGGAGAGAGTTCACGCAGGGCTCCATCAAGTGCTGCTGGGAAACACAGCTGCAGGAGGAGACAAAACCTCCACAAGGACGCCGACTCGCCCAAACAAAGCTCACATTATCAGCCTGTTTGCTTCTCGCTCGATCGGAGACGTAATGGCCGACGCTTCGCTCTGCCAAAGCACGGAGCTGTGAGGGAGCAACAGAAACCAGAGCCAAGTCACACACCGGGGATGTGGGTACTTTTGGACGTGGGGGCCATGATGTGCCAACGTTCACAACTCGAGTCAAATTCTGATGTTAGACAGATTTTATATCAGAAAGCAAAAGACCCAGAAGTAGTGTCAGGATCTACTCGGGTATTTTGCTTTCTTTGCATACTCAGCTGAAAGGCTTTGTAAGTCTTGAAAGCAAACATATTGATTGAAGTATCAAAACTGTGTCATAAAATAAGGAAATACAAACTTAAAGGTGCATGAAACATATTAATGAAACACATTTCTGAAGGAAAAACATGGACGCAGTATTTTACTCCAGAGGAGCATTGAAGGTGATTTAATTTGTGAGGTTTGCAAAGATTCCTGAGCAGAGAGAAAAGGTGTTTTTAGAGGATGAAATCAGACCTGCTATGATTTTTATTCCAGCTTAATCTGCGAGGATTGAAGAGGTACTGTTCTGTCCACAGGGGGCGCCCTCACTGACAGAGAAAGTTCCTTCCAGGAGCTTTAAGAATTTGTTTCTAGAGAGGTTATCAGAGTGTGCAGGACGGACAAACACAGCTGGAGTGATGTGTTTGAAGCAGTCGAATCAGTAAACGTAACAAAGCTGGTTAAACAGTGACTGCACGGTCAGCTTTGTGTTATCTGATCATCGTGTTTGCACTGATCTGGTAAAGATGAACTTGAACTTCCAGGCTGCACCTTGCTCCTGTTTGTGTCTGTGATCTTGCAGCCGAGGGAAGACACTGCACTAAGACGACGTAGACTCTCTGACCCACTACTGCATCACCTTCTGTCTTTAGTTCTTCAGCACACCTGCAGGAAGTCGACCTGAGGCATCCTGCACTCGTTTGCAAAGAGGAACCTTTTCATACTCTCAGCTGGAGTCTTCAAATTGTCCATGAAAGACAACTTCATGCAGATGTTTAAAAATCTGTGCTTAGTTTTTAGGTCTGCAGAGTTCTTCTGATGCACACTGCTCCTTACTTTTTTGTAAGTCAGACACGCTGTCATTCAGGAATTTGCATGACCTTTATCAATCTCTTCTCCTGTAAGTCTCTGCTGCCAGGAGCTTTCAAGACATTCTTCTTTTGGTTCAAATGAAGGTGAAACGTGTACTATGATGCTTTTTGTTGTAATCCAGTTGTTTATGTCTTTACAGATGTGCAGCCTTCAAACTCCCCTTTCCTCTGAAACCTTTCTTCCCCTCTAAAGAGTGCAGAAATCAAAGGGAACATGCAGATCAGGACCTCCTCCCGACATGTTTGCTGTGAACAGTCAGAGTGAGCGTCAGCCTCTGACCTGCAGGTACTAATAGAAGAGGGAAATGTTTTTGTGGCATTGAGCCAGAGTGTCACTTGGCGCCTGAAGAACTCTGCGTTCTTCCTGAAATCGTAACGACTGTAATTCTGGAGGACCTGTTGTTAGATGAATTTGTTCCTGGAAGGCAGCCAGCGGGTTTTGTTTGGTAGAACTGTAACCACGGCCGACAATCAGAGAACAATGAGCTGCTCACTAAACTGGACTGACTGACGACACTCAGAGGAGGAACCACAGAGAGAGAGTTAAAGCTGAGCATGTCCGTCTGAAACTGAAGCAATTATTCCTCCAGGAGATAACATGATGTGTGTGTGTGTGTGTGTGTGTGTGTGTGTGTGTGTATGTATCCTACCTGCCTCCAGCCCGGTGCTGTGGTACACACTCTTGTGGTGCATACAGGTTGAGTTTTGTCCTCCACACACCATGCAGGCGTCTTCCTGCTGCTTCGAACCCAAGATGGAGTCACAGCCGGGCGTCTGAGCGGCACAAACAAACAAACATTTTATGACACAGTTTCACAGTTTCATCTGAGGGGAGCACTGTGATGCAAGACTAACACGGGACTTCCACCAGATCCGTGTCAAGTCTGTCTTCGATCAGCTGCGGTCCGGCTCCATGCTCTCTCGTCCATCAACACCCACCGGTTGTGTTTTCAGAACGCAGCACGGAGCAGGACCACCGGACAGCTGGAGTCATGTGACCGAGGTTTTCCCCGCAGTAATCCTTGAATCAAGGATTCTCCTCCTCCTCCTCCTCTCCTCATCCATGTTATCTTTCTGGTCCTCTGAAAACCTCTGACCCGTTGACTCCAGGTCTGGCTCCGCTCATCATGACTTTGGTTTGTTGTTGTAGTTAAGTGAAATACGATCTGGTGATAACACAGAGTGTTTTATTCTGAAAATTAACCGGATGTTTTCATTTTGTTTTGGTGAAACCTGACTTCCTGTCCCGCTCCATCTGCTCTGTTGAGATTGATGCGTCGTGCTCCGGCAGCCAGCAGAAATAGAAGTCTTGTGTATCTGATCCGGAGGACTCTGACCTGCTGTATCAGAGACGCAGCTGGAATGCAACGGAGCGGATCCAGTGGAAGTTAACACATTGACTAGGATAGAAACCTATCAGATCTGGTGCTGTGGCAGATCGGAGACGGACCGGACACCGATCTGGTGGAATTTGGCCGTTAAGCTGAGTTTCGGTCAACTTAGAAAGAGGCAGAAGCTAGGAGGCATTTGACCTCATACTTAGCATGCATTAAAGGACTTTCTTGTCCTTTTAGGCCACCATCACTTTGTCAAAGAGAGAGGTGAGCAAGGGAGCGCCGTCACCGGTGTGGATGTTCTTCAAGGTTTCAGAAGAGGATAACGGGGTTGCAAATAAGGAAGCAGGTGCAACAAGTATTCAGAGAGGAGGAGAAAAGTCCTCCAGTTTTAACACAACCAATGTTTGAAATCATCTGAAAAGTCTTCATCGAAATGAAGGAATAGAAAGCAGCAGTAGCAGCAGCTAGTGTTAGACTTGCATGAAGTTACCGCCCTCTGATTCAGGGTTCCTTTGACACTGTGTTCATCTGCAGAAGTCCAACGTTCACACATTTTCAGACACTGCCCTGGAAACCTCTGACCTTCCTTCTGTTTTGTCTCCTTAAACCTTCTGCTGTAACTCAGTCCTCTCCGTCTCCTCTCCTATTTGCTCCTCTACGTCATTTTCTCCTTCTCACAAACATTTACTTTGTGGAAATAAAGCCAGCTCAGAGCCTAAAGAGTGGAGAGCTGTCTCTGTAAACGTTCAGACGCCAAAGCAAAGAGCACAGAGACCGAGCGGGGTGGTTTATGGTGCGAGGAGAGAATCTTGCAGCGATAGATTACAGTCGCTGCTTTCTCGTCTTCGCCCCTCATCTCTCGCTCTGCAGAGAAAACCAATCAAGTGGGAGGTTCCTGCAGCAATCTAGGGACCCTGTAATCAGCCCCCCCTAAGCCCCTTAAAAACACAAAAACACTCCGAGCATGTGTGTGTGTGTGCAACAGGAAATGAATCCTCGGTGACAGAGACGCGGAGTGCAGCAGGGCCCCACTGAGGGAGCGACCACGGTCCTGCAGAACGCCACAAACACTTGAGCACGCTAGACAACTCATCAGAGTTAATGTCGCTCCTGCAGAACGCCACAAACACCAAGCATGATGGACACGTTATCAGAGCTCTAGTATGTTTAAAGCTGGGACAACTGACTGGTTTAGTCCCAAACATCCACAGGGACTTGGATAATTAGATAAACAGATACCTTTAAAACTAACGTCATTCTCAGTATTCACAGCTGTGCTTTTAAGAACATATTAACAAGCTAACAAGCTGTGAGAGGGTGAACTTTGTGAACTTTCCTTGGCTCAAAAGCAGCAAAAGGGCCCGTGTCCACTCGCTTCATTTCTTGCAATGCTCAGTGTCTTCCTTCGCTATAAAACCGATGCCATTCACCGTCTTAAAAACACCCTCTGTGTCCGCTGAAGCGCTCTCCAACCCTGTCCCATTAAAGTTACTAACCATAGACCTTTCTGGAGTCCCTGAGCTCCCTTGTCTCGTAGGTTCCTCTGGATCCCAAAGTTTCCAAAAGTAGTATAGGAGGTAGAGCCTTCAGTTATCAGGCCTCTCTCCTTTGGAATCATGTACCAGTCAGGGTCTGGGAGGCAGACACCCTCTCTACTTTTAAGAGTAGGCTTCAGACTTTCCTTTTTGATAAAGCTTATAGTTAGAGCTGGATCAGGCTTGGACTAGGTCTTAGTTATGCTGCTGCAGGCTTAGACTGACACACTGGGATCCTGTCTTTCCCTCTCTCTCCTCTCTCTGCCTGTCTCTCACTTTAGACCTTTCTGGAGTCCCTGAGCTCCCTTGTCTCGTAGATTCCTCTGGATCTCTGCTGTAGATTCCTTTTTTGGGTCTGTTATTCTTTCTTTCTTTCTTTCTTTCTTTCTTTCTTTCTTTCTTTCTTTCTTCCTGTCTGTCTGTCTGTCTGTATTCACTTCTCTCTCTTCTTCTATCTTTCTTTCTTTCTCTCTTTGTTCTTTCATGTTTCTTAATCATTTATGTCTCCTTTTCTTATCCCATCCTTTCCTTCCCCATTTCTTCTCCTCTTTTTCTTTCTTCTGGTCTCCCTCTCTTCTCTCTTTTCTTAGACCTTTCTGGAGTCCCTGAGCTCCCTTGTCTCGTAGGTTCCTCTGGATCTCTGCTGCTGTGGACGTGCCAGACTCCAGCTGCTACAACTACTACTATCCGTCTCCCCACTATCATCTCTCTCTCTCTCTTCATCTCCCTCTATCCCTCTCTCCAACACGGTCTCAGCAGATATGTGTCTAACATGAGTCTGGTCCTGCTGGAGGTTTCTGCCTGTTAAAGGAAGTTTGTCCTTGACACTGTAACTTGCTAAATGCTGCAAAGTGCTCTGCTCATGGTGGATTAAGATGAGATCAGACTGAGTCCTGTCTGTAAGATGGGACTGGATCTGATCCGGTCTTGATGTTGGGTCTTTGTTTGAAACATAGAGTACGGGGTAGACCTGCTCTGTTTGGAAAGAGTCTGAGGAGAACATATGTTGGGATTTGGTGCTGTATAAATAAAGATTGGTTGATAATTAAAAGCTGTAAGAAGGTGAGCTTGGTCAAACTCTTCTCTGCTTCAAAGCAGTTTCAGGGCCGGTGTCCTTCTTCCTCACAAACTACTCTTTGGCTTTGGACTTCAGACGTCACCTGTGTCAACAACACTCTCAGAGGAGAAACCAACCCTGGTGTTTTACGGGGTAACAATTTAAAGGTCTGTTGGTGTGACTAGTACCATGACAGGACTCCTTCTCTTTCCCCTTTTAGGTTTTCTTATAAAGTAAAGCACACATTGAGCATAAGGAGGGATTTCAATCAGGTGAAATGGTCACTACAAATGGAAGCAAAAGTGATTTGAGAAACACTTTTGTAACCAAGCGACACTGCCAGCACACAAAAAATGCTGCCAGTGGACACAGGCCCTTACAGTGTTTTATATTGAATATGTTAGCATGACAATTTTTAAAATTTAGCTCAGAGTTCAGCATCACAGGCTTAGTAAATTGGCTTTAAACACTTCTTTTTTACATCTTCTTAATTATTTATAGATACATTTTTTCATATCTATTAAAGTTTCCTTGTTGGGATAATGTTGAAATCAAAGTTAAATAATTGCCTTGATTGAACAAACTCCCCCACTGTTACTTAGATCTGCAAAAAGAAAACACTTCAAAATAAATAAATAAATAAATAAATAAATAAAAGAGCATCTACACACACACACACACACACACACAGACACACACACACACACAAACACATGCATTCTCCAAACTGGCCATGTGTTGCGATGTCTGATCTCAGTTTGTGACCTCCAGCTCTCCACACCAGCTGCACGCTGCATCTGCTTCCTGTCTTAGACCCGGTGCTCCTCTGACCTCAGTCTGAGTCCATAAATCTACTTATTTACACGTTAGCATGTGCACACACACACACACACACACACACACACACACACACACACACACACACACACACATAGAGACATATGTAAACACAGACACACATTAATCCCTTTGTTAGTGGTGTAAAAATAACCTCGTCTGTAAGCGTACGCTCGTGGAGCAGATGAGTCCGCTGAGTGCTGCACATGCATGACATTAATCTGCATGTCCTTCAGGACCAGAGGGACACAAGTTCATTTCCAACAATCCACATCTGTGTGAGGATGAGGAGGGCGAGGTGAGGGAGGGGAGCAGGACTGTGGACTGTGTGCTGAGCAGAGCTGTAATGCCGACTGAAGGCTTCAGTCCAGAGTGATGAGTCCACCTCGGCCCTAACGCAGAGCGTGGAGCTCACTTCTCCAGAGATTACACCACAACATGGCGGGGAGGAAGAGAGAGAGAGAGGAACTTCAGCCTCCTTCTCAAATCCACATCGGAGCTGAAGAAGTCAGAGGAGCTTCTTCAGGAAATGTATTGATGCGCTTCCTATCAGGACAATCAGTCTTTGTCAGTGACGCATAAAAACGACCACAGCAATGCGACGTGTGGCATTCAAAATACAGCATCAGTCATATCAGACAATATCCTAACTCCACATCCTGATGGCATCAACGTGGTCCTGTTCTGGAGATCAGATATGCTCTTGTTGTTGAACAATAACCAGTACAGATTTCATCATATATGGGTCATACTTTGAAATATCCAGGCACAAACATCTCTGGATTCTGAGGTATTTTGCACGGCGTATTTCTGATCCCAGTTTTTCTGCAAGGGTCCTAAAGGGGGCTCAGCTTTTCTTAGATGCAAGTAGGCGTAGCTCCAAATAAGAAAGGCTGGGACCCCGTGTATCAAGGCAAACTTCTTTTAATCAATATCAGTTAAGAAGAAGCTGTTAAGTTGCAGTGAAAGCTCCTCACTCTTGCACAACGCCTGCGGTCTAGTGTCCCTTTGCCCTGCAGGATGCTGGAGTACCAGCTCAGGCTCTCCCCACATGGCAGCACACTTCAGCTTCGCTGGCTTCGGCCATCTTTGTAGTTTGTTTCTCACCATGCAACATGCTCCACACATGTTCCCCTGATTAACTGGCACACATGCTTCATCCTCTCTGTGCAGCTTGAGGTGATAACATGTCATGTCTTTGAGGCCGGCTGATGGAATTATCAACAAACTCTGCAGCTCTGAGCCTGTTTTAGATCGTTGTTTTGGTTCAGTTTCACATCCATGTATTTTTCAGCTGCAGGAGACGGCTGGTTCACAGGAGAACAAGCTCTGCACCACATGCACGCTACAATGCCATGCATAATACAGCTAATAGACAGAATTAAAGACTAGCCGGAGGAAAGTGTAGATTTTAGCGGCTTAAGAGACGGATACTTCTCTCAGGAGGCGAGGAAGCCAGAGAAGAGTAAAGTAGGTTTAAATCATGATTCCAACTGAGGTGGAAGACTGGATGTTTGTCAGGTTGTCTTGCGTTTATTATAAACTATACTCGACTAAATAGACCTACGGCATGTGGAAAAAGCAAGAGCACAGGCGCACTTTGGCTTCTGCCTTCAAGGATGTATATTTCAACCATACTAACTATAAATAAGATCATCTGTGAAGACAAAAACAAATCTGTTCTTCGTCTTTAAAGCTCCAGGAACTTCAGGGTATAATGCAGCATTAAATCAGGACTGTGTGTGTGTGTTTCAGACTGTGTGTGTTTCAGACTGTGTGTGTCAGCTCGTGGAGGTAAATCTCATCACGCAGCGTTCCCACTCACCAGGCAGCGTCCGTTGACACACACGGCTCCGGGCTCCTTGTCGCAGGCTGTGCCGTCCAGCACTCTGCCAAAGTTGTAGTAGAAGTTGTGACCCAAGGCCAGGCAGCTCAGTTCACACGGGTTAGAGCCTGGCGGGGAAGAGATCCAGTCAGTGGCTCATTAGTTTATTATTATGGGGATTACGAGGACAGAGAGGGAGGAGGCTGAGACACAGAAACAGACTCTCAGAGGAAGCATGCAGAGTCACCACATGACTGATAACTACAGTTACTGAAGTTAAATGCAGCTTACATCCACCTCCACTGAACACAGAGCGTTTGAAGAAGGAGGCGCAGCATCTGTGAAGTCAACACTTGGACTTGATATGGATTAATTTTGGCTTTTTGCTCCCTTAATATGTAAATGCAAACATAAATGTAAATGCCCACTGTTTCCTGCTAACCTATTTTCTTTTTCTTAAATTATTTTATTTCTTATTATTTTTATTTATTAGTATTATCTGGGGGGTTTTGTTTTGTTTTGTTGCATTTATTTACATATTTACTTATTTTATCTGATGTTGTCATAGTCCATTTTATTAGTTATATCGTAGTTGTTCATTATGCTTGTTTAAAAAAAAAAAAAAAACTCAATAAAATTACTAAATATAAAAGGTTTTTTTTGGCTTTTTGCATTTCTATAGAGTAAAACAACCTGCTCATATCTGTCATGTGTCAAAACCACTGCTGGCTATGATGACAAACAAATTGTACGACTGGCTTTTTGAATATATAGGAATATATAATAAATAAAGGACATTTTTCACATTAAAATCACAACATTTTTGGACGTAAAATTCAAAACCTTGGGTTAAATGATACATTTACTAAAGATAATTTGGGCTACATAACTATATACTTTATTTGAACTCCTGATTTGATCTCACTGCAGCTTATTCAGGTCCTCAAATTGGAGTCGCCCCTCTGTAGAAGCAACTACAGTAGACTTAGTTACACTTTTAATTTTTTTATTTATGTGCAAAAATCAAAAGAAAACCAACTCTTCACAAATATGCAAACACAAAAGTGCCTGCAGGAAATTCATGTTTGCATCTGTGAACCTGCTCGAAATGTGAGCCTTGAGTCGACAGAACAATCAAACGTTGTCATCCTCAAGAGTTGGTTGAATAAATTATTCATATTTTATCATTATAGGCCTGAAATGTCGGTCTTATGTTGAGTCTAAGCTGTCATGAAGACACCAGCCACTAGTTGGGGCTGTAGCTCCAGTTAAAGCCTCCTGCCATAACGCTCTAAAGCTCTACTACCTGGATGTAAACAAGCACAGGTGATGATCTTGTCTCAGCGCGGCGTGGTTTGTCAGTATGTTGATTTAGTAAATGGAGATTAAGTTGTATGTAGGCTGTGTCTGGTTAAACTGACATATAACCACTCCACCAGAGCAAAGAGGGACCAGCACAGGCATGAGGACGCTAACCTGATGGCTGGTGGTGCTAGCTCTGCTAACTTAAGCCACTTCTGTCTGTTCCAGTCAATAGACGAGTCAGTCAGCCATTAAAGTAACATCCCTCATCTGTGAAAAAGTCAGACTGACCTCCATGAAAAGTGGTCCATCTGTAGGAGGTTCCAGCCACCAGCGGTCGGTCATTGAAGGCAGCACACTGCATCTCTCTGAAGTCCTCTGCGTTTGAAGGACACTCCTGCACACACACACATAACACACACATTCTGTGAGGTTAAGTTGCATTGTGGGAACTCTGCATTTATCCTGTATATGCTATCTCAACCCAAGCTTAACAACGTCTATGACTTTTAAACACACACATCTGTTTTTCTACCAGAGTAAAATGTGTCCACTGTCGTCTCCTCTGATCGGGACTTTTAGCAGCAGACAGACAGCAGCTTGGGATTTGTGTGAATTCATTTAAAGCTCAAATCTAATCACATCATACAAACTGGATCCTGTAGCTACATCAACATGCTCCAACACGCCTGCCTGTCCAAACACACAGGCACGTCTGACAGCCGCCTGCTGACCTTACAGCACGTTCCTCAAACAAAAGCCGGTCTGACTTCTGTCCGATAAATCTCTCGGCTCAGCGTGAAGCGGTGCAGTGAGGACACGGGTTAATGTGTCTGTGAAATTCCAGATCACACCCTGTTTCACCTGCCCCGAACACACCTGCCCCGAACACACCTTCACAACCCACTTACAGAGCAAACACAAGCCAGTGTTGAGAAGTATTTCTAATAACACAGTGTGAAAATGACTCTGCTGAAATGACCTTGGTGTTGCAGATCTTGTACTGTCTGGGATCTCCTGCACATGGTCCTCCCACTGGGTTCCTGAGACACAGAGAACAAGAGATTTATGGGGATGAGTCAGCAAAAGCAGGAAGGGGTTTTTATTAGTGATGGGAAACTGAGGTGAGTGTGCAGAAGGCGTGTTCTGGTTATTTAATCTGGGCCTGATGAGGCTTCAAAAAGTGAGACTTGTGAGTTTCTGTTGGCAAAAGAACAAAGTGTGCAGCGTAATCTCTCTGTTACAGGACGTCCTCATTTAAAGAATGAAGATCAAACACCACATTAGGATTCGTGGAGGCAGCCATCGTGCATGGCTTCAACATTTGTTTGTGATTTCCTCAATTTGAAGTTTTCCACAGATCCAAAAGTGACCATATCTGCACGACTAAATGGAAATGCATTGTAATGTCTCTATCCTTGGTAAGTTGGCGTCCACTGTACGATCGTCAGAACGTGGAGGAGCAGACTGTACAACTGTTCACGACAAACAACCAAAGCAAATGAGGGTGGAGACAGAAGTTGAAGTCACAATAAATATTGAGGACATTAATCCCCTTTCTGTTGAGTCAACACAAAATTAAAAAGTAGAAGTATGTATAGAAATATGTAGATAACTCAGGTAGTCGTGATGACTTTGTGAATCATTCGTTCATTTCTTTTTCTGGACAGTTTTAAAAAAGCACCTTTTTCCTCAAGGCCTTTCCCCATTAGCTAGTGTTGTTCCCACCTACCCCCCAGACCCCCTACCTGACCCTGTGAAGTGACCTTGGGTTTCTTGTGAGGCGCTACATAAATCCCAGTTATTAAAAAACAAGGACATTTTCCGAAGCCTTAACAAAAGAACAGATAAGGACTCGTTTTCCAATTTCCCTTTTTGATGCTCAAATCAAAAGTGGGGGGCAAAAATTCCCACTTTGATTATTTTACTATTTTATTCCAACGTGACGTCAAGCTCAGAGTGGGAACCTCAAATATTGTCATCATGTCTTATTATTGCATTCCAGGTCACACGGCGTGTAAACCTCTGTAATCTGAAACACTGAGGTCGTATCTCATCCTCTCATTTCTCTGTGGTCTATTTTCTGGAGATGACGCCCTGAAGTTAGAGGTTAGTCAATATACGAGAGTTCGCTGCTGCCAGACCAAAAATTTCAAATACGCCAGATATTCAACCCACTGATGGGGAGCAGCTGATCAGGCTGTGATCGGCTCTAATGTCTTCTTGTACACTGCAGAGCAAATACACACTGAGTTTAAAATGACTGATATGTAGCTTCACCCTCTGATGACTGTGCTTTTCACTCTACATGAACATATTTTACTACATAAACATCAACAAGACGTGAAGCTAGAGATTGAGATGATAAACTGGTTAGGGAGAGGTTACTGAAGAAAAAAATCAAGCCTCATTTTAATAAACGTAAACATTTAACACTTTAGCCACCAGTAAAGTCGCCCCCTGCTGGCCATTGGAGAGAACAGGACTCTGTATATTTACCTGGTGATACAGGTGCGCGTCCTCACAGAGGCTCCACTCCCACAGCTCCGTGAACACATAGACCAGACGCTCCATGAGGCCCACTCGTTCCTGAAGTGGAGCTGCCGTCGGGCTCGAGCCGAGCGACCCGATGAGGACTCACCGGAGGGACCCCAGGGGGAAATCCAGGTCTGAGAGACAAACAGAGAAACATTCATACTGAAGAAACACAAACATACAGCATGTCTCTCTACTTCAGAGTCAAACTCTTCTTAGTGGAACAATCAAAGAAGCTGATCCGTGTTTTAAACATTGTAAGGTTTAATTTCTAAACCATGGCATAACTTCTTAACATGAGATCCATGTCCCCAGACATGTAGCGGCTTCTTAAGACTCTCGTGAGACTTACGTGAGACTTACATGAGACTTTTATGAGACTTTCAAGAGACTTTCAAGAGACTTTTATGAGACTTTCATGAGACTTTCAAGAGACTTTTGTGAGACATTCAAGAGACTTGTGAGACTTTCAAGAGACTTGTGAGACTTTCAAGAGACTTTCGTAAGACTTTCGAGAGACTTTCGTGAGACTTACATGAGACTTTCCTGAGTCTTTCGAGAGACTTTCGAGAGACTCTCGTGAGACTTACATGAGACTTTCCTGAGTCTTTCGAGAGACTTTCGTGAGACTTTCCGGAGACTTTCGACAGACTTTCGTGAGACTCTCGTGAGACTTTCATGAGACTTTCGTGAGACTTTCGAGAGACTTTCCTGAGTCTTTCCTGAGTCTTTCGAGAGACTTTCGTGAGACTTTCCTGAGTCTTTTGTGAGGCTTTCGTGAGACTTTCGAGAGACTTTCGTGAGACTTTCGTAAGACTTTCCTGAGTCTTTCGAGAGACTTTCGTGAGACTTTCCTGAGTCTTTCCTGAGTCTTTCGTGAGGCTTTCGAGAGACTTTCGTGAGACTTTCGTAAGACTTTCCTGAGTCTTTCGAGAGACTTTCGTGAGACTTTCCTGAGTCTTTCGTGAGGCTTTCGACAGACTTTCGTGAGACTTTCGACAGACTTTCGAGAGACTTTCGTGAGACTTACATGAGACTTTCCTGAGTCTTTCGAGAGACTTTCGAGAGACTTTCGTGAGACTTACATGAGACTTTCCTGAGTCGTTCGAGAGACTTTCGAGAGACTTTCCGGAGACTTTCGACAGACTTTCCGGAGACTTTCGTGAGACTTTCGTGAGACTTTCATGAGACTTTCGTGAGACTTTCGAGAGACTTTCCTGAGTCTTTCCTGAGTCTTTCGAGAGACTTTCATGAGACTTTCCTGAGTTTTTTGTGAGGCTTTCGTGAGACTTTCGAGAGACTTTCGTGAGACTTTCGTAAGACTTTCCTGAGTCTTTCGAGAGACTTTCGTGAGACTTTCCTGAGTCTTTCGTGAGGCTTTCGACAGACTTTCGTGAGACTTTCGACAGACTTTCTTGAGACTTTCGACAGACTTTCGTGAGACTTTCGTGAGATTTTCATGAGACTTTCGTAAAACTTTCCTGAGTCTTTTGTGAGGCTTTCGTGAGACTTTCGAGAGACTTTCGTGAGACTTTCGTAAGACTTTCCTGAGTCTTTCGAGAGACTTTCGTGAGACTTTCCTGAGTCTTTCGTAAGGCTTTCGACAGACTTTCGTGAGACTTTCGACAGACTTTCTTGAGACTTTCGACAGACTTTCGTGAGACTTTCGTGAGACTTTCGTGAGATTTTCATGAGACTTTCGAGAGACTTTCGAGAGACTTTCATGAGATTTTCATCAGACTTTCGAGAGACTTTCGTAAGACTTTCATGAGATTTTCGTGAGATTTTCATGAGACTTTCGTAAGACTTTCGTAAGACTTTCATGAGACTTTCGTGAGACTTTCGTGAGACTTTCGAGAGACTTTCCTGAGTCTTTCCTGAGTCTTTCGAGAGACTTTCGTGAGACTTTCCTGAGACTTTCGTGAGACTTATGAGAGACTTTCGTGAGACTTTCGTGAGACTTTCGTGAGACTTTCGTGAGACTTTCGTGAGACTTTCGACAGACTTTCGTAAGACTTTCCTGAGTCTTTCCTGAGTCTTTCGTGAGACTTTCGTGAGACTTTCGTGAGACTTTCGTGAGACTTTCGACAGACTTTCGTGAGACTTTTGACAGACTTTCGACAGACTTTCGACAGACTTTCGTGAGATTTTCATGAGACTTTCGTGAGACTTTCGTGAGACTTTCATGAGACTTTCGTGAGACTTTCGTGAGACTTTCATGAGACTTTCGTGAGACTTTCGTGAGACTTTCATGAGACATTTTCGTGAGACTTTCGACAGACTTTCGTGAGACTTTTGACAGACTTTCGACAGACTTTCGACAGACTTTCATGAGACTTTCGTGAGACTTTCGTGAGACTTTCATGAGACTTTCGTGAGACTTTCGTGAGATTTTCATGAGACATTTTCGAGAGACTTTCGAGAGACTTTCTAGAGACTTTCATGAGCTGAAAAATCGTTTCACTGCTCACCTTTTCCTCCGCTCTGCACTTGATCAGTCTGTCTCAGAAAGTTCCTGAACCACGACCCGACACGTGCACAAAGGTTTGAGGGTTTGAGGATTCTTGTTGACCTCTTGTCTTGTCTGTCTATCTGAATGTTTACACTGTTATCCTCCTGAGTTCCTGCATTGCACTTTATAAACCTTTTTTTTTTAAGAAGCTGTATAAATAAGGATGTTATTACATTTTCATTTCCTGAACTAAATTTGGTTCATCAGAGGAATTGAATTTTGAAGAGGATGCAGTTTTGAAATGATTCCTCTTGGATAATAATTAGTAGGTTTGTGTCCTGTGAAATATATATCTCCAGCAAAAGATTTAAATATGTTTTGATTTATGCAACTATGAACATTTACTTCTGAGATTTTTGAGCCATAAAAACTAAAAACCTGCAGGTTCAGATCGTCTCTCTGCTCCGGATCACTCTGCAGCATCACTCTGCAGGTCTGCATGTTCAAAGCTGTCAGGCAGCAACTGGTAACTGTCAGCAGCTCACAATCCCTGCATGCATGTGTGTGTGTGTGTGTGTGTGTGTGTGTGTGTGTGTGTGTGTGTGTGTGTGTGTGTGTGTGTGTGTGTGTACAGTGCTGGCAGAGTGACGGGATATCATTTGTGAAAGGAGAATAAGTGTGTTCAGGGGGAGCGGAGTGTGACGCCTAACAACACATTATTTATAGCCAAGAATCCGACAGGCGGGCGGATCTATCCGGGCTGGATGGTTTAAAAAAAACCTTGTGGGCCTGCTGGATCAGGATCATCAGAGACAAACAATAAAAGTGATTAGAGAAATCTCAATGGCGCTCCTCAAACACATTCCACAGGGTGTTTTTTTCCCCTTGGAGGGGGACTGAAACTGGCAGCGTTCCCGAACAGTTTCTCACACAGCAGCTGGCTTACACACTTTTAACTCTTTACACACACACACCTTTAAAAACTGTTTCACCTCTTCACGAGAGATGCCGGAGTCACCTCGAGCACCTGATGCAGGAGTGAGAACAAACAGAGATAGAAAAATACAAAGAAGCACAACTTAAAGCTTCTCTCTTTGATTCTCTCACCACTCTTCTCATATTAATGTAAATATATGCAACGTCTGAATTATCTGTGGAATCAGACGCTCTGTTAAACAGGAGAAGTACGCTGTAAGGTCGATGTTCATGTCATGTTTTAAAATTGATTTATGTAAAAGATCAAACAGAGGTTTCATTTTCCTTATTCAATATCATTCTGCTCAACTTTTTGGGTGATTTTTTAAATCAAGTGAAATCAAAAATATGTTTAAAAAGCACCAAACTAACAGTTTGAGATTTATTCATATCCAAACAGTCATTTTACCTCAAAATCAAACAAGGGAAAGCATCAGGTCATCATAAAGCTCACACAAGATGATATTTATGGCAAAATATTTGAACAAAAAATAATCAACAAATATAATAAAACACTCACTGACCTTTTATAAAAATGGACGGCATTTAACTTACTTTATCTAAAATAAATTTTTAACACAATTCTTTTTCTGTTTATTTATTTATTTCATTGTTATTTTATTTGTGTATTTATTCAATTCAGCTTTTAATATATTATTTTATTTATTAAATTAATTTCTATTTTTATTCTTATGATTGTCATTTTTTAAGCTTATTACTGTGTATTATTTTATTTATCTATTTAATTTATTTTAATTTAATTTATTTATTTATTTAATTCGTTTATGTTTTTATTCTTATGATTATTATTTTTGTTAGATTTCTATTATTTAATTTATTTATTTATATTGAATTAATTTATTTGATTCATTTTTATTATTATTATTTTATGTATTTCATTGAATATATCTGAGCCCTTGTTTAATTGGCTTCATCTTGTCATGTTAACATTTTTAAAGAGTTACAAATAAAATATAATAAAGACATTTAAAAACAAATGGTGTCCCCACATTGCAAAACCATGAAACCAAAATACTGCCATGCAAGAGCCTCATTGGTCAGCAGAGCTGTCACTCATGATGAGTGTAAAAATGTTAACTGCATGTTAAACTATGAACTGTCTATAGAACGGACAGAACAACAGCTATCCTGAAAGTGGAGCCAAAACTGTTAGAGCTCCCCCTACTGACCCTACCATGGAATTAAAATCATTTTTACAGAGAAATGTAATTTAAGTGAATTATAAAACATTAAAAATCATATCACCAGTTTTGTCTATATCTTAAAATATTATTTGTTTACATTTTCTTACGTCACTTTTGTCTGAATGTGAAAATCCAAATCACCCAGAACATCACAAGACTTCCTCGTACGACTGAGTCCTGACATTCTTGTCGTTCTTCTGCAGGTACATCGAGCGGATTACTTCTTAACGGAGGCGTTCTGACTCTGTGACTCACTGAGCAGGATTGGTCAGCAATGCACACACACACATGCACACACACACACACACACACACGTGCACACACACGCTCAGCTGAGAGTGACCTGTGTTTTGACTCTCCATCATGTTTCATGGCGGGGTCACCTGAGGTTGCCCTCATTAGTGTTACCGCTGGTCCAAATTAGCGTTGATAACAGTTGGAGATGAGGTGGGCCGACATTCAAGATTAATGAAAGTGACTTCTGACCTTCAGTGTGCTCCCCTCCCCCCACCTGCCCGCGAGCAGGAACAAACTAATCATGGGGCTAAAAAGTGAAGTTTTACTCCAAAGGTGACGGACCTGAGGGTGTGAAGTCAGAGTCCAGACCCCTCGTCTGTCAGCAGACCAGCTGTCCCTCTCTGCTGACACTCAAACTGGGAAAACTGTCCACCTTGAAGTCGTTTTTGGGATGAAAACCTCTAAAAAATGTTAACCTTTTAAATATCATATCTTAAATACATGGTTTGATTTTCCATCTCTTTTGTGTTAACTGTTGGAACCTGGTTTGGGCTTTTATTTTGAAGGCAGAGGTTTGCTGCTTACCTGCAGGAAACAGGATGTAAACAAAGGGACTCACATTGTGCATGTTTAAGAGGGTAGCTTGGAAGTAGCGTTGGCACTGATAAATAAACTGCACTGATTTACAGAAATAAAGAATAAATAAATGCACATTTTAAAGCTGACATATCATGCAAAATGGACTTTTTAATGGTTCTCTACCTGAAATATGTGTCCCTGTCTACAAACCCCCCGAGAATGAAAAGAATCCATTCTGCCCCTGTTCTGATTTCTCCACCTTTCTGTAAATGTGTGTGAAACGAGCCGTTTCAGACTTCAGTGTTTTTGTTACTTAACAACAATATCCGGTCTGTCACGGAGTCAGAGCTCGGAGCTTGTTCAGCCCATAGACTGTATAAAATACAACTCAACCCCTCCTCCGTTTTTCATTCCCTGCCCACATGTGTGCTAACAAGGAGCTTAGGAGGGAGGCATGCTAGTTGTAGGCTGTCTTAATAAACACAAAGGTCAGGTTTGACTCCCCACGTCTGCAGATTTGAAGATCTAGTGGATGATTTTTATTTGTCATGGAAAAGTGCTAGCGCTAATTAGCATAGCCACATAGCTACATGTTCGTAGCTGTGTACCAAGACACACGTCGACATGCTGACAAATAAAACAACAAGAAACACTAAATCTGTGACCAATGGTTCAGAAAGGTCCTGCTGCAGGCGCCTCTCCGTCAGGATCAGATTCTGGATCAGATTCAGAGGGTTGAAGTAACGCGGGTCTGTGAGCAGCCGTGTATATTCAGCCAACATGTAAACATTAGATCAACGTGCTGGAGAGCCGAGGCCACACCCACTTCCTGAGGGGGCGTGGTCAGAGAGAAAACAGCCTGTTCTGAGCAGGGCTGAAGAAGAGGGCTTTTCAGGCAGACCAAAATCTGATTTCAAAGTGTTTTTTTGAGCATAAACTTTAAAGACATGTTTTGGGACCTCTTAGACCAATATATGTTGATGAAAAAAGTGTGATATGTCACCTTTAAGAGTGTGACCTGGGGATGCTACAGAAGATATCTGGGTATGAGTGCATTAAAGAAAAAGGACATTACTCTTACTTTAGGAAGCTCAATGATCATGTCATCTGCAGATATTTGTACTCTTCAGGTAATCATTTTTGCTTTAAATACCTTAAAACAAGATGTTTATCTGGACTTGTCACATGAATGTGGTTTATATTACATCAAATTAAACACTTTTAAAAGAAATTAGACAAAAACACTCGTTCAGGTTTGAGTTTTTGCAGTGTGGCGAGGGAGTTTGCAACAGATCTGGACATTGCATATTTTAAAATCTCTGTTTCTGATTATGTTTGGGGATTAAGGTTTCGGTCCCCAGAGAGAGTCTTGAAATGGGTAAAAAGAGTTTTAGATCCTCTGCTCCTGCAGCCTGGGACCTGCAGCCGGAGAGCCTGGGTTTGAGGGAGCTGGTCTCTTTAAATGTTTTTAAAAGCAGACTGAAGGCTCTTGAGCTTGTAGATGTTTTGACTGATGACTTTTGTTCTGAAATTCATGATATGTTGTCATCTTGTTGGAACGTGCTGCAGCTGATCTCGGCCAGGACACACTTGTAAAAGAGATTGTTAGTCTCAATGTGGTTTTCCTGGTTAAATACAATAAAAGGGGTCTGCAGGTGACAGGTTTCGGTGATTGAAGCATTCTGGTTCCTTATTTGTTGTAAGGAGAATCACCCCTCATGTGTTTCAGCCGGCTTCGTCAGGAGAGCAGAAGAAGCAGGAGAATGAAAGGATGGCGACAGCTCTTAGACGATGCCTCTCAACTCATCAGTGTCAACATCCATGTCAACTCCTCCTCTGGCTAAAGATAACAGCATTAATCAGTTCTCTGAATGCCACACATAACCGCCTACTCAAGCATTTACTCGTGCATATTTGCACATCTAACAATACTCCCCACATTACTGTCTCATTGCTGAAGTTCGTCTCTGTTTGTTGTTGTTTTGATTGCATTCTGCACACTTAGTTTAACTGAACCTGGTGCAATGACAGTAAAGATGTGTGCAATATTCTGTTTTCTATTTTTCTACCTCTCTTCTTGCTTCTGAAGTTAAGTGTGTGATGGTAAACATTAGCAGCACATGGAGAAGGAACTAGAGGCAGAGGAAAGTAATCGCTCTGCCTGCGGATTCAGGATTGCAGAGGCCCTCAGTCTTGTACTTCACTGATCCGATTTGTCTTGTTTTCTTGTTGCTGCCCAGATGTGTCGGTGCAGCTGTGTCGATGACTCAATGCAGGAAATGTCTCAGCAGCCTAAAACATCTCAAACAGCTCCTGAGCAATGACATGTCCTCTGTTAAAGCGACACCAGACTCGCACACATGATGGAAAACTGATCTGAAGTGTTGTTGACCCTCTGCTACATTCCTGGGTTTGATGTGCGGGGCGTCCTATCTCTGTCTGTGTCTGCTGATTCCAGCCGGGCCTCCAGGGGCCTCGAGGGGCACCGAGAGGGACGTCTGCCTGACGACAAGACAAACTGTGATGACAGACGGACGCTGCAGCCGGAGGAGAGATGATGGTGCAGCAGCATTCAGAGCCTGTAGAGCGACACACTGCGAAAACAATCCAATCAGACCTCAGAGACCTGCAGACCTGCAGACCTGCAGACCTGCAGACCTGCTCCCAGTCAAAGGGCTGGGATTGGTTTATTGGCTTCATTACACTGAATGAGCTGGATTTTCCTCCGTGCAGGACGTTCTCTCTGCACCAATTAGCCTAATCGCTGCGTTTAACTCTGTCAAATGTAAGAAAAATAAAGAGGCAGAAGAAAGTGAGGAGGACTGTGGGAACCGGCCTCGGGCTCTGACAGGCTCCTGTGTGTGAATTCAGCAGGATGCACTTAGTGCAACACTGACATCCAGCTATTAGCTTTGTATATTTGCACAACAGAGCACAGGAACTGACATCATGGCTGCACACTGACGAGTATGAAAATTCTGCTTTTGATGTTTCTGCTGCAGAATCAGTGAAGGACTTTTCACCCAAGACGATATTGATATCTGACATTTGCTGCTGTTATTTTTCATAACCTAAATCAATCATAATTAAATCATGCTTTCATCACCAGCCGTATTGATTATTGTAACTCCCTTTTTCACTGGTTTGCCCAAAAACTGCAACTTGTTAAAAACACTGCGGCCAGAGTTTAAACACCTCACTCCTCCATACATCACAGATCTGTCGTTCTATGTTCCAGCTCGATCTCTGAGGTCCTCGAACGCTCCCTTCTGAATGTTCCTCATGTGTCCCTCCCCAAAGAGAGACAGCTTTCTGTTTTTATGCTCCTAAACTCTGTGTCTGGACATTCAAACAACAAGTTCTCAGAGTGTTTTGAAAAGTAAACTTAAGACTTAATTTTTAACCTGGCTTTTAATTTGGAGTAATTTGGACTGCATAATTACCATTATGACATTTATTTTAGTATCATTTTTATTTTTTATTTAATTCTATCTTATTTTATTTTTCTGATATTAACTGATTTTAGTTTACTTCTATTAGTGAAAATGTACTTAATTTTTCTGGTATTTATCTGATTTGATTTCTTTGATTTTTTTTTGTACTTATATATTATACTTAATATTTTTTTCTGATATTGAACTGTTTTTATTTTATTTTATTTATTTTTATTTTTCTCGGATTTTATCTTATTTATTTTATTCTAATGATTTGATTAAACTTTTCTGGTATTTATCTGGTTATATTTATTTATTTTTCTAATATTTATCTGATTTTATTATTTTTAATTTTATTTTAATGCTTTTTTTAATTTCATATTACTTTCCTTTATCTTATTTTTTCTAATATTTATCTAATTTTATCATTTTAATTAATTTGGATGATTTTATTTTAATTTTAAATATGTTATATTACTTTCCTTTATCCTATTTTTTTCTAATATTTATCTGAATTTTTTATTTTTATTCAATTTTGATGATTTTTTTTATTATTTTGAATATGTCATATTACTTTCCTCTATCTTATTTTTTTCTAATATTTATCTGAATTTTTTATTTTTATTTAATTTTGATGATTTTTTATTTTTATTTTGAGTATGTCATATTACTTTCCTCTATCTTGTTTTTTTCTAGTATAGATTTACCTCATGCTGTTGCTTCTGTCTCTGTTTGTATTTGTGAAGCACTCTGGGCTGCCTGCTTGAATGTCTGAAAGGTGATGTATAAATAAAGATGAGTTGAACTTTGTGAAACTTTAGAGAGCATCTTTAAAAACATGATGAAGCAGTTCAAGGTTGATGCATCGATGTCTGCTGTCACCTCAGGCTCAGTTAGAGACTTCTGCAAAGCTGCAAACAGCCCGTGTTTATGAGATGACATCATCTGAAGGAGCAGTGTTTGACGATCACTCCATCATAGTCATTATAAAAAGCCGTGCTGACACAGAGCAGGAGCTGTCAGGGTCCTGCAGTGACTTGTGTTGAAGCGGGCGGGTGGGACTTACACTCTGTGGGGACGACAGGCTGACAGGAGCGACCAGCAGCAGGACGAAGGTCAGGGCCTGGCAGAGACTCATCTTCCTGCAGACACACACAGAGAAACAAACTGTCAGAGTGTTTCTTTATGTACGATATTACACAGACAGAATCACATGAGGGAGGAAGTTACAGCTGAGGTGTGTGAGCAGAGGAAGACAAGACAAGAGAGGAAACAGCAGAGGTCTTTAGGTCATTGATAATATCCACAAATAAGCTGCCGGACTGCTGTGAACCCCCGTGGAGAGGACACAAGGTCAGGAATGCCCCCCCATCCAGTAAGTATCATTAATTCCCCCTGCACACCACCCCTCCTCCACCCGAACAGCGCCTTATTAACTCTCACACAGCCAGAGAGGCCCGACTGAACCCCCAGCTCTCCCATCACTTACCCCCCGTCTCACTGTCATCCTTTAAAACCGGCATCACCCGCTGCGTTTACACGAGGTCTCTCAGTCACTCGAGCTCTCTTCACACATGAGCTCTTCACATCTCTGGATGGTTTTTAGGACATACAGACTCTGATGTTTCAGGAACTTGCTTTTCACACATGCACCTCAAAGAAGGAGATTATAAATGACACTGAGACTACCTGAAATATGTTGTTGAGAGATTAAGGTTAACAACTGATGATTCTAGATGAGGTGGGAACCTGTTGCTTCATCTCTTGTCAGTTTACTTCCTGATGGACTTTTTTGTGATTTACATTATTTTATTTATTTTTTTATCTAAAATGTTGGTAGATTTTTACATTTTGTATTATAATTTATAATTGTAATTTATATATTTTTTATTTTTATTTTTTATTATCTTTATTTATGAATTAATTAACATATTTATTTCTATGTATTTATTTATTCATTTGTAGTTTTTACAATTATTTTAACTTTTCTCTTTCAGACTATGGACTTTTTTTGTGATTTACATTATTTTATTTATTTTTTTATCTAAAATTTTGGTAGATTTTTACATTTGTATTATTATTTATAATTGTAATTTATATATATTTTTTATTTTTACTTTTTATTTTTTTTATTTATGAATTAATTAACATATTTATTTCTATGTATTTATTTATTCATTTGTAGTTTTTACAATTATTTTAACTTTTCTCTTTCAGACTATGGACTTTTTTGTGATGTACATTATTCTTTTTTATTTATTTAACTAAATGTTTTTATAGATTTTTTCATTTTTATAATTGTAATATATATATTTTTAAAATGCATTTATATTTTTTGTTTATCAATTAATGAATACACTTATTATTATGTATTTATGTATTCATTTGTAATTTCTAAATTTATTTTTCCTTTTCCTTTCAGACTATGGACTTTTTATTTTATTTTAATGACATATTGGTGCATGAGATCTGCCTCTCACTCTAATGGCTGCATGGTGTTTTTGTGCTGCATTGGCCGACTCTAATAAAACCCTCTCCCACTTCTTCACTCTGAAAGTTTCTGACCTTTACCTGCTGCGCTCACACATCAGCTCACCCCAACTTTTCACATTTTACAGGAGGGCTGGGAGGAGAAAGGCTGCACCACGTCTGGGTGACAAGAAGCAACCTTTTGCATTCGGACTTGCAACCAAAACCGAACAATATCAGTCCAATTAACATGTGCATAAAAAGATATATTCCTCCTTATGTTTTTGCTCCAGTGCTGTAGATTATATGAACAGGATAATATGGTTAGTATGGGCATTTCCAGTCTGCAGAGACGGGGTTAAAGTAGTGCTTTACAGAGGTGATTTTGTTCCACTTCATGCTGCTCAGTTGTGGTGAAATTACAGGAAAACAAATCACGAATAAGCTTCATTAATAACCCTAAAATCTTAGTGAAGTTGCCACGATTGTGTCACAATATGTTTGCAAGTCATAGGTTTGTGTTATGGTCCTGATTTGTTGTGTGATTTGCCCTAACCCTCTCTCTCTCTGCCTGCAGGTTGCATGGGTAGGGGCGGGGCCGGTCTCCTCAGCAGTCAGGCTCATCAGGCACACCTGTCCCTGATCTGCTCATCAGCACTGGCTTCTTAAGCTGCCACCAAACACTCCTCCAGTGCCAGATTATTCCTCTAGCCGCATGCTCCATGTCCCATTGTAGCCTTGCTCCTGAGGAGATTCAAGCCACGCTTCTCTGTTTACTTATCTCGAGTTGTTTCCAGAGGATTGATTCCTAGTTTTTGTTTGTGAGTTTTTGATAGAACCTTTTTCCCCTTTTGGGTGATTTTGTGTTACTCCTAGTTTTGTACTTTTTCTCAGTTGTTTTTACCCGCAAGGCGCTTTTTGTTGAACCTTGGTTTTTGCTTAATAAATACATTTTTCGTGTACTCTGCATTTGGGTCCTAGTCCTTTGCTCAAGCCATAACAGGTTTGTTTCTAATCTCTCCATCTTACATGATGCACTAAGAAATTTAAAGGACAAATTCATGTTATTTCTGTAGACTTTCCTCGAAATGCATCTAAAAAAAAGATGGGCTTTGTCATATTCAGGGTTTGGAAAATTAAATGGTTCGAGTGGACGTCTCTGCTTATCTGCAAAGGGAGTGTACATCCCAAGACTGAGGCCAGCGACCGCTCACAACCACAGAGCCAGGAGGATGAAAGACAGAGAGACACAGTGACTGTTAGGAGTAAGAACTGAAGCAGAGTTGAAGTTATTAAATGTGTTTGTTTTGTCATTATTTTAAAGATGTGGTCCTCAGAAAGCCTGAGAATAGGAAGTCATCTAATGTGTTTGTATTAATGCATCATGTTTTTTCATGCTGACATAGAGGTGTGTGTGTCTGAGCTCATGAAATAAAGTATATAAATAAACAGTCATAAAGCACGAGTGTATTTAAGGTAAGTACTAAAAGTTAAAGGCCGCCGTTGTTCCGACGCAGCACGGCGCTTTGAGCTGCTCCCAGAAACAGCTTGTGTAGTTCACTTTACAAGCTTCCTCGTCTCCGTCTTTCCCTCGGGGCGAGGGAAACCATCAGATTCATCGTCTCTTTCTACGTCTGATTCATCAAAGGGAGAGAGAGCGCCTGTGATTCCTGGAAAGCCCCGCTCTTTGAAGCGTCCTGGCTGTGCCGCGCTGACAGCAGCTCTGTGTCGTCCGTTTAAGGGTCTGTTCGTGACGGGACGTGTTGCTACCGTTGCAGAAATACACGGACATGTTCCCTTTAGAGAGAAACAGCAACTTAATCTTCTCTATTTCATGTCTCCCTGACCTTCTCTCCCACGCCTCACTTCACTGCAGCTATCATTTATCTCTCTCCGTCTGCTCTGTCTCTTTTATCTCTCCCGCGGCCGTAAACACGGAGCTGCTCCGATGCTTTTGGAGTTGGTTTTTGGCTCGGTCCCAGGTCAGTAGTTGCCCTGTCCAATTAGACGATACATATCTCTGCCTCACACTCGGCTGAGCAGCCCTTCCCTTCAGAGACCTCGGCTCCTGTCCTGGCCTTACATGGGGGAATTCATATCAGCGGAACGAGGAAGGTCACCCCGTCCGGCTCGGGCATCAGGCTCCTAAATCATGACGGAAGACAGCTTCTCATTTTCTCTTTGACTTTATTTCACTTCAAACATCTCCGGGGGATAACCCAAGGTTAGTATGTTAACTCCCTCTCTGTAAATCAACAGCTTTATCACATTTTCAAAGGCTGACATATTTTAGAAAATATCTGGTTGCTCTTTCCTGAAACCCCGAGCAAGAGGAATCTTAAAAACTGTCATTAAACAGGGCGAGCATTAAGTAGGCCTGCACGACTCAAAGGATCTGAAGTGCAATAAATGTGCAGCAGCTCCCTCCTGAAGTCATGGGAATCCAACATGCACTTCTCCTCCACCACTAATTTGATACTTATCTATCTTGAGTTTAATCTGACTTCATCAGAATGACCTTTATACTGCGGCTCCATCCAAGAGGTAAGATACACACACACTATGAGACGGCACTGACTTGTAAAATAAAACTTTACCACCTGCACCACAGAGAAAGTTGCACCTTCATGGAGTGAACCACTCTCTTAAATCTGCAGGACATCCACCACAAGAGATGCAGGAGAAGCTTGAACAACAGACTACTCTGCCTTCGACCATGACACAGACGATATCGCTGCCTGAGGGCGAACACTCAGAGGATGAGGAGACACTTCTTGAGTTACGCCTTCAGACAGTAGCTCTCATACATCCTGGTGCCTTTAAGACATGCATGTCCAAAGTACGGCCCGGGGGCCAATCGCGGCCCAAGGTCCATTTATTTATGGCCCCAAGCTTCCATTTTAAAATGTGTTATTTATAGCAAAGAAATTAATCACATTCTGAATCATCTGTACATTTGCAGTTTCTTTCAAGCGCACAAACAAAACTAAAGTCAATCCAGAAACGTCTCAAAAAGCTTCATATGGACTACCTGTCTAAAGCCAAAGCTCTGGATATTCTGCATGAATATAACTAGGAGGAAACACAAACATGTGAAAGCTGACAGGTTTTCAAATTAATGTTTTTATCATGATGTGAAAATGTTCTTGATGAACACTAAAAGTTCAGAAGGCACAAAAGAGGACACAAGACAAGATCAAAATTATGAAATTGTGCAGAGAAGGCCAAATTTGGTGAATAAAAAATGTTCAGAATGCAGGGAAATAAGTATTTAGTTCTTAAAATGTTGTCTGCTGGTTGGACAAGTCTTAAAAACAACATGAAAAAGAAGTGTGATGAAATCCAGATCGTGATCCTGCCATAGAAAAATAATGAGACAATATTTTTCCCACATTGCCCGACCCTAAGGAAAAACATTTATCTCCAGAAGAAGATAATGTCTGCTAATGTTTACATGGCTTGTGGAGAACTGAGGACTACTGTTTTATTGAGAAAAAATCTAGAATCATTATTATTAAATAGATATTTCATATGTAACTTTTATGATTATGAAGTCTCAGTAGGAGCCACTGGCCCTGAGGTATTCTGACAACATCAAATGTGGCCCTCTTTGAAAAAAGTTTGGACACCCCTGCTTTAAGAGCACCTCTGTATGATGTACCACACATCTTAAAGCTCCTGTGTGGAGTTGAAACTGATTCTGAAATTGATACTGATACCTCTCTATGACCTAAAAAAAACAAACCAGATCATAAACATATAGTTTACTTTTGCATGCTTGAAACCTCGGCACAAGAGAGGGGGAAGGCGTCAGACTACAGGATTGACAACACGCCAACGAAACAGCCTTTCTTAACAGCCAATATTCACATTTAATGTTTAAAAATAAGAAGATTGAGAATTTTTTGTCAGAAAATACTTCCTTGCATGTATTTATGACAAGATAGAGGACATAAAATGAAGAGCTCTGACCACAGGGGGCGCCAAAATCAACACAAACTTAAAGTTCTTTACAGCAGCTTGGAATCTTTACGTTTTTTTCCATTCTATATCTTCTATTTGTATCTATTATATCAACTTTTGTATTTTTTGGGGATGGACAGGTACAAAAAATATTCCACTGTACATTGTTTAATGCATTATTTTGTTTGCAACTCTTGAATTTGCATAAAATATCTATATTTTTGCGTGACAAATGGATGGACTGGATCTTTGACGACTCATCTGTAAGTTAAGTGGTTGCTCAGTCAGGACCACTTTCCTCTGAATAATTAAGTATTTGCATGCAGTAAGTTTTATTTGGTGATATGACTCTGTTCATGGAGTTCCCTGCCCTTCTATGTGCTTACGTGGAATGCCAAAGCCTGAGTTGGGGAGAGCACACCTCCCCTGTCTTTCATGTTCATACATCTAAAGCCATGGCAGGGAGAGCAGCAGCAAAGACCCCCGGGGTGCAGAACAGAGCGAGTATCAGTGACGATACATATGACACTGGTGAAATCTGACACAGCAGAAAGGAGGAGGTGGGGTGGAGGAGGGTTACAGGGGAAGAAGCTTAGATGAATTGATGTTCTGTAGGCCGAGCTTGACTTTGTGGCCTGCCTGAGCTAACGCTAAGCTCGTTCTTGGATAGTGAAAGGTGGAGGGAATTATACACAATTATCATCCTCCAGCTGATCTCTTTGGTACAGACTCTGTCTCTAAATGCCATCATCAGCAAGCGATGACAGTAATATTTTGGCTTCACTTTACTTAAACAGAAGAAGGTGAGTATGTGTCATCCATCTTTTTATTAAACGGCAGGATAAAGTGTGAATAAGTCAACATTTAGCCAGATATGGGGCACCTTTGGCCTAATGGTCTAAGAGTGCCCCATATGCAGAGGCCAAAGCCATTGTCGTAGCGGTCACAGGTTCGACTCCTGGCCTCAACCATTTGCTGCATGTCTTCCCCTTCTCTCTGCTCCCCATATTTCCTGTCTCTTCACAGCTGTCCATTAAACATTAAAATGGTGAAATCCCTACCCACAAAAGATATATATAAATATATTGAAAAAATAAACAGAGCCAGATATCAATCCTTGGAAGCTGGTGGAGAACAAAACAGAGCAAAAAGTGGCCTTCGACACCATTTCTCACCCCATCCTCCTCAATAGACTCTCCTCCATAGGCATCACTAACACCCCCCTGCACTGGTTTCACTCCTACCTCACAGGCCGCACTCAGTTCATCCAACTCAAGTCCTTCACCTCACAACCCTCCCCCGTCACTTCAGGTGTGCCCCAGGGCTCTGTCCTGGGGCCCCTCCTCTTCACCATCTACCTTCTCTGACTTGGCAATATTTTTCGTAAATTTGGCATTCACTTCCACTGACACCCAGCTCTACCTGTCCAGTAAACCCGACTCCACTCTCCCACCCTCCTCCCTCACCCTCTGCCTCTCTGAGATCAAATCCTGGTTCACCTCCAACTTCCTTCAACTCAACAGCAATAAAGCAGAACTCTTCCTCATAGGTACTAAGTCCACCCTATCCAAAGCCGACAGTTTCTCCCTCACCATCGACAGGTCAACAGTGTCCCCCTCCCCTCAGGTAAAGAGTCTGGGTGTCATCCTCGACAGCTCACTTTCTTTCCACTCTCACATCAATAACATAACCCGGTCTGCATACTTCCATCTCTGCAACATCAACCGTCTCCGCCCCTCTCTCACCCCTCACACCACTGCCATCCTGGTCCACAGTCTCGTCACCTCCCGTATCGATTATTGTGATTCCCTCCTCTTCGGTGTCCCTCACAAATCCCTCCATAAACTTCAACTGGTCCAGAACTCTGCAGCCTGCATCATCACCAGAACCCCCTCCTTTCACCACATCACCCCTGTCCTCCAGCAGCTCCACTGGCTCCCGGTCATCTTCAGAATCAACTTCAAAATCCTCCTTTACACATTCAAGGCCATTCACAACCTCTCTCCCCCGTACCTGTCTGATCTCCTCCACATTGTCACCCCCTCTCGCTCCCTCAGGTCTTCCTCCTCCTCCCTCCACCTCTCTGTGCCCCCTGCCCGTCTCAGCACCATGGGGAGCAGAGCTTTCAGTCGCTCTGCTCCCCAACTCTGGAACTCACTCTCACCAGACATCCGAAACACTGATTCACTTCCCGTATTCAAATCAAAACTCAAAACCCATCTGATCAAATCCGCATTCTCTGTTTAACCTCACTGCCTCTTTTTAACTTGGTGTTACTTTGCTTGTTGTTTTTATTTATTTTATTGTGTTTTATCCTCTCTGTAAAGTGTCCTTGAGTGTTCGGAAAGGCGCTTTAAATAAAATGTATTATTATTATTAAAAGAGGAGTGAAATTTGGACACAGAATCTTAAATTAATGATGAAGTTTGTGAAAGCTGGTTGAATGAATCACAAACATTTTCCTTCCATATTTACTGAAACAAATCACAGAGAATACGACGTGTTGGCGTTAATACGCTGCTCCGGGGTGACTGAATAAACTTCATTCAGGCACAATGATCCGTACGAAATGTGCTGAGTCTCTCACAGGGATGAAGTCGTTTCTCTCAGTTTCACTTGATCTTTGGCTTCACTTCTTGCACATGAAAAGACAGCAGCTCCGGTCACTGACTGATTGGCCCCCTCCCCGCAGGGGCCCTTACAGAGGTGAGCAGGGGTCAGGCCGCCTCCTCCTGCTCTCATTAAGCCTATAGCAGCACATTAGTGCATAGCTCCGGGGCAGGGAGGGAAATGGCTTTAATCAATACGAGACTTGTTGTTTATTTTGACTGACATCAGTCGCACTCATGACTGACGAAGAAGAAAAACAGAGGCCCCGCCCGACACAAACATCACTGAGCTACTTTAATGGTCCTTAAATACGTTCCAGAAGAAAACCAGCAGAACGAAGAGGTCCGGTCTGGACACGGCTGGAGTTATGATCTATGTGGTGCATATAAATTCACTCTCAGTGTTTCCAGGCTTGTTTGTGCTGCATGGAAATCTCATGAGAGTTTACAGATTTAAAAAACAAGGCGGTGAAACCACCAGATATTTAAAGGATTAACATCCCACAACAAATATTCATCATCAGAGAGAAGTTATTTGTTTCTGCATCTTAAATATACCTTTTTTTTTTGGGAGAATCACGTCAAAGCAGACATCTTTACCCTGAGAGTTTAGATGTCTGCTATGTATATGAGTTCAAACAGATTCAACTCTACACTTTCTACAGATGTGTGTCTAACATGAGTCTGGTCCTGCTGGAGGTTTCTGCCTGTTAAAGGAAGTTTGTCCTTGCCACTGTAACTTGCTAAATGCTGCAAAGTGCTCTGCTCATGGTGGATTAAGATGAGATCAGACTGAGTCCTGTCTGTAAGATGGAACTGGATCTTATCCGGTCTTGATGTTGGGTCTTTGTTAATAATGGAACATAGAGTACGGTCTAGACCTGCTCTGTTTGGAAAGAGTCTGAGGATGACATTTGTTGGGATTTGGTGCTTTATAAATAAAGATTGTCTGTAAGATGGGACTGGATCTTATCTTGTTTCCCCTCGCTGTTCCTCTGCAGAATTAACAACAAGGGGAAACCGAGCTGTTCTCCGGGTCCGGTCCGTCTCTGATCCGTCACAGGACCAGATCTGATAGGTTTCTATTCTAGTCAATGTGTTAACTTCCACTGGATCCGCTCCATTGCGTTCCGGCTGCGTCTCTGATCCGGCAGGTCGGTGCCCTCCGGATCAGATACGCAAGACTGGCCTGGAGTCAACAGGTCAGAGGTTTTCAGAGGACCAGAAAGACAACATGGATGAGGAGAGGAGGAGGAGAATCCTTGATTTAGTAATTACCGCGGGCAAACCTCGGTCACTGTTGTAAATATAATAAAACTTTACCACCTGCACCACGGAGAAAGTTGCACCCTCATGGAGTGAACCACTCTCTTAAATCTGCAGGACATCCACCACAAGGGATGCAGGAGACACCTGAACAACAGACTGCAATGCCTTCCACCATCAGGCAGACGATATCACTGCCTGAAGGCGAACACTCAGAGGATGAGGAGAAGCTTCTTACGTTACGCCTTCAGACTGTAGCTCTCATACATCCTGGTGCCTTTAAGAGCACCTCTGTATGATGTACCACACATCTTAAAGCTCCTGTGTGGAGTTGAAACTGATTCTGAAATTGATACTGATACCTCTCTATGACCTAAAAAAAACAAACGAGACCATAAGCATATAGTTTACTTTTGCATGCTTGGAACCTCAACATAAGAGAGGGGGAATGCGTCAGACTACAGGATTGAAATAAGAAGTTTGAGATTTTTTGTCAGAAAATACTTCCTTGCATGTATTTATGACAAGATAGAGGACATAAATGAAGAGCCCTGACCACAGGGGGCGCCAAAATCAACACAAACTTAAAGTTCTTTACAGCAGCTTGGAATCAAAATGTTTTTTTCCATTCTATATCTTCTATTTGTATCTATTATATCAACTTATGTCACTTGACTTCGGCTGTCCGGCGGTCCTGCTCCGTGCTGCGTTCTGAAAACGCCTCCGCTGGGTGTTGACGGACGAGAGAGCACTGATACCGCAGCCAGCCACAAGGGGGAGCCCTAAAGGAGTTGGCTTCACTTTCATGAGGTGGCTGTGCCGTTTAACTTCTTTAACTGTCTTATTATTCCACTGTTTGTGTAACTTTGTGTTGTTTGACTCAACTAGACCTCTCCCAAGAAGTCACAAGGTTTCTTAAATGAGCCTGTTATTAAAAGAAACTGGGTTAATTTAAAGATATGTATGATGTTATATAAATAACTTCAAATGAAGTCTCCTTCTCTCATCATGAAGGTCCCAGATGATCTGACACTCCAGACAGAAAGACAACATGACCTCCACCCAGAGGTCAAAGACGCCCTCGTTTATAATGATCTGTAACGACTGAACTTTGCTTGAACACACCCTGACGGACAGGTAGCGCTCAGGTTTCCACCCTGCACAAATAAACAACACCTCCACGCTGTTATCATTCCATTATTACGTTAAACTGAGGCTGTAATTGTGCTGTGAGTGCACTGCAGGTGAGAATGTGTTCTTTGACCTCAGGGAGGGTTGAGTGGAATCATCAGAGGAGGAGACACCTGACTGAAGACAGTGTGTTTTTGTGCGTGTGTGTGTGTGTGAGTGTGTGTGTGTGTGTGTGTGTGTGTGTGTGTGTGTGTGTGTGTGTGTGTGTGTGTGTGTGTGTGTGCGTGTGTGTGTGTGTGTGTGTGTGTGTGATCGCAGTCTGAGCGGTTCTGCATGGTGACCTGCAGGCGTCGTTTCTTCAACAATTGTCTGCACACCCACCATGTTTGGAAAAGCAATACGTCTTCCAACCAGGGGCCGGTCTTGACCTCCGACCCCGCCTGAGACTTAGCTGTGACCCACCCAGAGTTTGGGCGAGGACTGTGGAGGGTCTGATGGTTATAAAGAGCCTGCTGCTGAATGAGTTGACACAACCCTGAACAGATGTGCGGTGTGAAGGCTCTCTGTTCCAGCTCTGACCTCTGAGTCCGCACCAGCGATGAATGAGGAAGCAACAATTGAACGCTCGGTGGCCTCGGTCAGCACGCAGGGACAGAACGCCGCCTCTTTGAAGACCAGCGGAGGGTCTTTGTGCTCCGGCAGCTGCTCCACTTGAAGACATAATAAAACATTTTGGAAAGAGAAGTCAAATATATTTCCCTGAGGGGATTGTGGTAGATGACTCAGTGAGAGTCAGGCGTTGGTATCCTGTTGTTGGTTTGGTTGTTGCCAAAATGTCTAGACTCAGCTTCTTGCTCAACTCCGGTCCCTTCCCTCCACTGCGCTTCGCTGCACTTCACTCCCTTCTTCCGCGACAGGGAGAACAAACTCTGAACACCGTCATACCTCAGGGATTATGAGATTATCTTTTCACAGCCACTCCGACTGAAGCAGAGCCTCTCAGGTCATCTACAGTCCTCGTCTGTGATGAACAAAGAGCAGGAATATCAAACAAACATAGACTCGATCTTCTGCAAGTCCAAACTGCAAAGCTGCGAACAAGAATCCTTCTGCAGCGTCACACCGCTGGTGATTTTATTGCATCATGGAAGCACACTGTGCTGCCATCAGCTGTGGGCAGGAGAAAGTGGAACAGTGTTTCTGAACTTCCTACATTTGCACTTCATAAACGGGTCTACTGCTGTGTTAACACCTCGAGGCACAACACTTCAAACACTGGACACTCCCAGCGCCGTCCAGCTCTCCATCTGGTCAGGTGTCACTCCATCATTAAAGTTTTCATTATGAAATAAAGGAGGGAACTCAAAAGCAACAAGAATGAAAATAGGAACAAGGCTTTAGAAGCAAAGTTGCAGTCGCATCATGTTGCATCATGTACTTGCAGCAACTTAGGACACCCTAAAAGGACACAATGCACCTGCACGCCATCGTATGTTATTGATGCATGCTCGCGTTGCATGCTGTTAGAACCAGAGACTGTGTAATAAATGGACGTAGTATCCGTGACATGTTTTGAAGCCAATCGTCAGTGGGTGCCATATTGGAAATGCTGAACTTAACCAAACTTCGTCCTAGCTAGTGCGGGCCTTTAGCCTTTTTGCTAACAGCTACAGGGTGCCCGCCTGTCAATCAAGTCAGCCATTCCCTTATTTGGGCAAAGACTTGTACGTTTAATATTTTCTATCAATCTAAAATTAACAAGTTATAAAAAATTCACCCTTCATACAGTGTGTGCTGTAAACATGTTAATTCCTGCTGTAAATATTGTCTTCTTTGAATGGGTGTGAATGTGGTTTCCAGTGTTTTTGCGGACAGCCTCTAGTGGACACTCAATGAACTACAGTTTTTAGCACTTCTGCATCGGCTCCATTTTTTTAACGTTCTATTTTTGGGCTTTTTCACCTTCATTGATAGGACAGCTGAAGAGAGACAGGAAATGTGGGGAGCAGAGAGCGGGTGAAGACATGCAGTGAATGGTCGACCGACCGGGAGTCAAACCAGGGACCACTGCAACGAGGACTATAGCCTCTGTACGTGGGGCGCTTAGACCGCTAGGCCACCAGTGCCCCATCGGCTTCATATTTTAAGACCGGAGGTTGCTGCTCGGTTAGGACACAGTTTAAATGGTAATGTATGGTGGGACCTCATCTCTGTTTCATGCCGGCATCCTGCTCACCCTGTCGTGGTTCTAATTCCCTGCAACAGCCTGCTCACTCTACATTATCCTGCTTCTCAAACAGCTTCACATACCAAAAATGACGCCAAATATTGTGCTCTGATTTGTGCACCATCTCCAGTTTTGGAGAACTCCCACGTGTCTTTAACGTCTCCTGCTGTTTCCATCTCTGTTCTTCGTTTTCCCGCCGATAAACAACCAACATTAAATCACCCAGACTTCTTTTGGAGCATTAATTTAATTACAGTTCCAGAGTCTGGGATCAGAGCTGCATCTAAAGCATCTTTCTCATTAACATAATTCATACTTAAAGATCATAGTTATGAAATAGAAATCAAAGGATACTTAGAAGACTTGTGCTCGTAAGTCTTAATGAACCTCTGGATTTTATTCAGAGAGTTTGAGAGCGAGGTCTTTTATTCTCCTTATTAAGATGAGTTAAGAGTTTCTGTGACGGAGGAAACGTGTCTCAAAAGAAGAGGTGCTTAACTTTAATGTTTCTGAATTAACTGTTTCATGAACACAGAGAAACAACATCAGGATGGTTAAGTCTTCAATTCTGTTTTTAATTGATTCAGTTTCTCATCTTTTCTCCAGATAATCCGCCTGTTTTAGGCTTTTTCTTATTTAGACTATAAAGAGAAAATAATAAAAAGAAAACACATGGAGAGAGGTTTTTAAGATCCAAAACAAAGCTCAGTCTCTTCACCTCCGGTAGCACACCACAGCACCTGAATTAAAATAAGAGGAGTTCTCTTAGAGCCGCAGGATTGGGAGTTTCTGTCTCCATCAGTTTCATAATTACAGCTGAAAAACTTTAATGGTCCAAAGACAGAAACCCCAGATCTGGATCACCACCAAAACCAAATCAATCGTTCCCTGGCTCCGAGCCGACGTGTCCATCATGTTTCTGGGAAAGATTCTTCCTCTGGGTTTTAAAAACATCCTGCTGACAGACACAGAAACACACTTACTGTGTGAAACCACATCCTTAATCCTGCTTGGAGAGTAAATCACAGACTTCATGTCATGTTCGTGCAGAGAGGCACAAACACGGAGCAGTAAACTCTTATCTGACTGAACCTTAAACCAGAGAGTCCATGAGGAGGATCATCGTCTGACTTCACTTCCCCAGATAGAGACAGCTCACCTGGCTTCATCCAAAACAAACGTTTACCGCCAAACAGCCGCTATCAGAGCTCAGATCAAATTAAATTCAAGACCTGGAAACTGTCTGAAGACGACAGGACGCATTGGCACATGATGCAGGATGCAGCTGTGAGTCTGACTGTTCACACCCTGTGTGTTAAGTGTCTGTCAGTCTGATAGTTGAGATGTTCCTGCTGCTGTATGTCAGGACTTTATGTAGTTGTGTTGATGGATCTGTCACCGGATAAGTGTTACAGGGATGCACAAATTGAGACAAAGAACATGTGGCGTGCAAAAACTTGCAAAGTGGGCGGTCCATGTTTATACCTTTATTCACGTAGTCGATCAGATATTCGTATCAGGGTTCTACCAAGTGTTTAAATCTTTACTTTTATACTCTTTTAACACTTTTGCTTCAGTAATTAAGAACACCATGATATTTTGATTCTGCAGCTTCAAATAAAAGTGCTGTAAACACAAAATGCAAGGACTGTATTGCACTTCTACAACGGTCCTTAAAGGTGACATATCACGCTTTTTTCATCAACATATATTGGTCTAAGAGGTCCCCAAAACATGTCTTTAAACTTGATGCTCAAAAAAACACTTTGAAATCAGATTTTGGTCTGCCTGAAAAACCCTCTTCTTCAGTCCTCCTCAGAACAGTCTGTTTTCTCTCTCTGACCACGCCCCCTCAGGAAGTGGGTGTGGCCTCGGCTCTCCAGCACGTTGATCTAATGTTTACATGTTGGCTGAATATACACAGCTGCTCACAGACCCGCGTTACTTCAACCCTCTGAATCTGATCCAGAATCTGATCCTGACGGAGAGGCGCCTGCAGCAGGACCTTTCTGAACCATTGGTCACAGATTTAGTGTTTCTTGATGTTTTATTTATCAGCATGTCGACGTGTGTCTTGGTACACAGCTACCAACATGTAGCTATGTGGCTATGCTAACTAGCGCTAGCACTTTTCCATGACAAATAAAAATCATCCACTAGATCTTCAAATCTGCAGACGTGGGGAGTAAAACTGACCTCTACCAGAAAGGCAGCAGGACCTTTCTGAAGGATTGGTCACAGATTTTGTGTTTCTTGTTGTTTTATTTATCAGTATGTCGACGTGTGTCTTGGTACACAGCTACAGCTACAGCTACAGCTACAGACATATAGCTATGTGGCTATGCTTACTAGCGCTAGCACTTTTCCATGAAAACTAAAAATCCTCCACTAGATCTTCAAATCTGCAGACGTGGGGAGTCAAAGCGACCTTTGTGTTTATTAAGACAGCCTACAACTAGCATGCCTCCCTCCTAAGCTCCTTGTTAGCACACATGTGTGCAGGGAATGAAAAACGGAGGAGGGGTTGAGTTGTATTTTATACAGTCTATGGGCTGAACAAGCTCCGAGCTCTGACTTCCTGTTACAGATCGGATGGCGTTGTGACGTATGAAAAACACTGAAGTCTGAAACGGCTGGTTTCAGCACACATTTACAGAAAGGTGGAGAAATCAGAACAGGGGCAGAATGGACTCTTTTCATTTTCAGTGGGTTTGTAGACAGGGACACAGATTTCAGGTAGAGAACCCTTAAAAAGTCAATTTTGCATGATATGTCACCTTTAAATGCACCTGCAGTGACTGTTTATCAAAATGTAAAAACGTCTTATTAAAAGCGTCTAACGTAAAGCCAAACTAGAATAAATGGAGCTGTAAACACAAAACTATTTACAGTTATAGCAGCAAAAAACTGCACACGTGAAATATTAAACAGACCCGGTAATTGGTTGTGGCGGGGGATAGAAATCATCAATGAAAATGAGTAAGATCCATGTAGGCATAGAGATAAATTAATAATAATAATATATTTTTAAAATTTTAACTTTGATTTTATGGGTTTGTTTTATACATTTCTATGCTTTTAATTATTTATTTTTCTATCACTTTCCTTTTATACTTTCTTTTATTGCCCATTGTGAAACACTTTGCTACCTGTATTGAAAAGTGTTATATAAATTAATTATTATTATCATTTTATCTGATTTATAATACACTTTACATTTAGAGCTAATCTCTAAGTGCTATAAGACACAGCAAAGGTAAAAACGAAGTTAAAAATTGACAATAAGAACAAATATAAAAACTTGTTGTAGGTAAGTGACTGAGCTAACACTGGGTCCCTTAAATAACTCAGCCAGTCACAGGAGGGAAAAATATCATGGATTTTAAATGTCAGAGGGTCCGCCATGAAAAAATTCTCATCTGGTAATCATCCCATTAATGAAAACAAAACATACATTAGTCAGAGTTTCTGTTATCAGTGATGTATTTTCGTGTCGTCTTCATCATGGAACAAAAGGGTCGTTCATGAACATTTATCGTCACAATTTTCACACAGGAAATTAAAACTTCTCTGCATGTTTGCAATAGTTGTCTCTGTGATTGCACATCCATGCTCAAAAAATGGGTCCACCCCTATGTACCCTCAAAATCAGGTCTTGTGTTCCTACATTTCACTTCAATTTAATCCCTATCCTCCCACACGATTATTTTGGAAGCACTTTTTATTATATGAATGAATGATTTAATTTCGATCAGCAGCAGAATGTGGGAACATAGGGCTGTGGGAACATAGGCACGCTCCCCAAAAAACAAGAATATATGCAGCTGAACTTCAGTCAAGATGAAGTCCAAGTTTATATTTTACTTTACAAACTTGTGATTTTCCTATCAGAGCATTTTAATCCTTTCTTTGGTTTGATAAAAAATCAGAAATAAGGAATGCAATCTTAGTATTTTCTAAGTTTCATCCTCCAATGTTAAAAAATGAAGCCAATACAGAAACACAACACATGCAGATCCTCGGGCGCTGCTGTCTTAGTGTTTTAAGTGGTTAGTCCTCGCCGCAGCGGTCACTGGTTCGACTTCCAGCCATGAACGTTTACTGCATGTCCTCCTCCAAACTCTACTCCTAACATTTCCCATGTATCTTCAACTCTCTCTCTCTTCAGGAACATGCATGCACTAAAACTTTCTACTTCAGTTTTTTACTTTTCCCCCCAGCAGTCCCTTTTCCTACCCCGGTGTCCCTCCTCTGTTGTGTTCAGCCTTCACATCCACAGGGAAGAAGAGGATTGAAATTCCTCCCCGCAGGAGAGAGTGACATCACTGCGTGTAACAGCAAATTAGTGTCCTCGTTTTGAAGCTATATGCTCAGTGTTCCATGGTAAGTAGATTAAATCAGTTCATGGGGCTGGTGGCTCCTTCCCAAACAAACATTCCTCTTCAAAGTTATCACAGAGACAGAAAATGTGCCCTGAGCCAACTCTCCACCTCTATCTCGCTCCCTTATCTTTCTGTTTCTGGACACAGCTCCACCTGACAGACAGCACACTCATCTTTCTGACACATTACATCATAAAAGAGGTTTCACATTTTGACACATGCACTTCTGTGCAGAGTTTGGAAATCTCACAGTGTTTATTCTTTAAAGCCTCAGGAGGTACGGCTTGAAATAGCAAACATGCATCCATGAAATCAAAGTTTGAGTTTCATTAATCATCATTATTATAAAACCTGGAGGAGAATACAGCTCTGTTTGCTGTTCACACCATTACTCAGGACTGTGAGGGCGTGGCAGATCTCATTGTGCCCACTTTAGTCCACTTGAGGCTGACTTCAGAACCAGCAGAAACCACGTACACAGCCATTCAAGAAAGCCAATCTTTAAAGCAGAAATTACAATATTTTAGTTCAAGCTTTGGAGAAAAGATCACCTCAAAAGTTGTGTTTTTATGATGCTTTAATTTCTCATTTTTACTGTCTTACTGCAAGGTTGCATTATTGCAGTTTTGATAATAAATGTGCTTTTATTTTGAAAGGTAAAAAAGGTTTTCGTGCTAAATCCTAAAATTACAGAAGTAAATAAAGCAGCAATCTCCTGTTTTGAAATCTGAAGCAAATACGGAAGTGTTAAAAACTGCAGTTCCTCGACTGTCCACTAGAGGCTGGCTGCAGAAACACAAGAAGCCACATACACACCCATTCAAAGAGACGAAAAGATCTTTACAGCAGAAATAAACACGTTCTGGTTCAAGCCTTTGTGAAAGGAAAACCTCAAAAAACAGATTTCTGTGATTATTTTATTTCCTTTTTTACTTCTTTACTGCAAGGCTGCATTATTTCTATTAGTCCGGTACAAATGTGCTTTTATTTTGAAAGGGAAAACATGTTAGTTCTGCTAAATCATAAAGTAAAAGAAGTAAATCAAGTGGCAACCTCTAGTCTTGAAATATGAAGCCCATGCAGAAGTGTTAAAAACTGCAGTTCCTCGAGCGTCCACTAGAGGCTGGCTGCAGAAACACCAGAAACCACATACACACCCATTCAAAGAGACAAAACAATCTTTACAGCAGAAATAAAAATGTTTTGGTTCAAGCTTTTGTGAAGGAATCAGCTCAAAAAACATTATTTTTACGATTCTTTTATTTCTCTTTTTACTTCTTTACTGCAAGGTTGCATTATTTCCAGTGTTCCAGTATAAAGCTTTTATTTTGAAAGGACAAAGCGTGTTAGTTCTGCTAAATCATAAAGTAAAAGAAGTAAATCAAGTGGCAACCTCTAGTCTTGAAATATGAAGCAAATACAGAAGTGCTAAAGACTGCAGTTCCCCAAGCGTCCACTAGAGGCTGGCTGCAGAAACCACATACACACCCATTCAAAGAAGACGATCTTTACAGCAGAAATAAACATGTTTACAGCCTGGTTCAAAAAACAGTTTGGGTTTGAAGAGCTCATTTCACTGTACAGACTTGAATTTATTATAACTCGTTATTTTTGAAGATATTAAACGGACTTAAGTTTTGCCCAAATAAGGGCGTGACTGACTTGATTGACAGACGGGAACACTGTAGCTGTTAGAGAAAAGGCTAAAGGCCCGCCTCTTTACCTCACACTCGCCCGGACGAAGTTAGGTTGAGTTCAGCATTTCCTTTATTTTTTTAAGTTATATTTTTGGGCTTTTTGCCTTTATTTTATAGGACAGCTGAAGAGAGACAGGAAATATGGGGAGTAGAGAGCGGGGGAAGACATGCAGGAAATGGTCAACCAGTCGGGAATCGAACCGGCGACCAGTGAGACAAGGACTGTAGCCTCTGTATGTGGGACGCTTAGACCGCTAGGCCACCAGCGCCCTGAGTCCAGCATTTCCAATATGTCACTGGCTGACGATCAACTTCAAATGTAACAACAGAAGTCAGAGGCATAGTCTTTTTTCATCTCAAGGATTTGAATCATCTTGCAAGATGCTGTTACAACCCATCCGAAATGGTCCATTTCAACACATCTCTGAATCTTGAGATATTAAATGCATTGCTGCCTGTCAAAGTTAGAGGCCAGCACACTCATGCAGGGTTAGCTGAGATACCCCCAGATCACCAACAGCCCCGCACCAACTCCTGCAACCAAGAACCAGAGCTGACACTGAACACCTGCAGAAAATAGACAACCTCAGCCGAGTGTAAACAAACGTGTCCGATGATTTGACTGAAAAGAGCATTAATGTGTAGCTTCATGAGACCCTAAATCACAAGGCCAGTGAGGGTCTGAGTTCCCAGTGGCTACAAGAGGGAGAGAAACAGTTTCAAGTGACTTAAACTTTACTCAGAGTTGGAGCAAAGACTCAGACCCTCTGCAGCCCCTGTCCCGTGTTTGTGCCCTCTGTGGCAGCGTTGGGATTAGATCAAATATGAGCAGCGTATTTTTAGCCGGTGACATTTGGGAGATAAAAGGTGGAGCAGCAGCAGCAGGATGGGAGGAATGTAGAGCCAGGAGTGGCAATATCACAGATACTGTATGGCTGTGAGGAGGATTACCTCACCTGCTGGCAGGAAGTAGCAGACTGGGTTTGACTCCTGCCCTCAGAGAAAACACTCACAGGCTGCTACAGGATTATCTACACTGCTTCAAGTCAGGGGTTTTGATGAATAGTGCAATAAAAGCTGCACCCAAAGAGACTCTAAATTACTCTGACCAACACTTTCACACATTCAGAGTGTTTCTGTTAAACCACAGGAGGAGTTTATTTTGCAAGGACAACACTTAAACAAAGTCAGACCCAGTTTCTCTCCTGCAGTGATGAAACCAAAAACAAACAACTTCAAACTGGAGGGAAAAAAAGTGGACTGTCTCTGGAATTTATCACCTCCCATCCTTCACTGTACTGCAAGAAATGTTCAAGGCTTTGCAGCTCCATGCAAGCAAAATGACTCAAGGTAAATATTTAAAGCATCCACGTCCCCCCCTCCCCTCCCCTCCCCTCCCTCCCTTCTGAAGAGCAATCAGAGAACAAACAGTTTCCACTCAGAAGAAAAGGAAAACTTCAACCTGTCTCTGGAATCTATCCCCTCTCTTCTGATAAATCACCTTCATTCAGCTCTCACTGGATCCTCTCTGCACGCACACACTGACATGTCAAAGTCTTACCTCGTGAGCAGAGAGGACATGGAGGGTCCTGGTGGCTTGGCTTCAGGTCTTCGTTGTCAGGTGCAGCTTTGTTTCAGTATCATGGTGAGAAACGGCGCGGCGCAGATGCGCAGTGCATCCCAGCTGCAGGCTCCGATACGCGGATCTCAATCCCACCAACATCCATACCCTCCACTCTCACGCGCGTTTCTCCTTCCTCTTCCTCTTCCTCTTTAAATGGATCTTTTAAAACACTCTTGTCACCCTCTCAGCTGTGTTCCTCAGTCCTCCTCCTCCTCCTAAAGATCACTTCTGTCCTTTAGGGCGCGCAAAAAGAAGCATCTTCTGGACTTCATTACAAACCGCTCACGGAGGTAGGACAGGTTAATCCAAGCAGAAGTGAAGTCTCTCTGTCGCCTCCAGGCAGGTGATTCCACGTGCTCGGTCCTGACCCTCCTGGAGCAGCAGGTAGATCTCTGAGACCTGTAACTTTCCTCTCAGGTCCAGAGTGCGCGCTGTGCGTCAGGAGGGCGCGTTAAGAGCAAGAGAGCCGCCGGCAGAGCTCCAGCAGGCAGCCGAGCTGAGCTGAGAGTGTGAAGGGCTGCAGTGTGTGTGTGTGTGTGTGTGTATGTGTGTGTCTCTCTCTCTCTCTCTCTCTCTCTCTCTCTCTCTCCACCTGAGCGCTGCATTCCTCCAGTGAACACGCCTCCCTCCTCCAATCACAGCCCAGCAGCTCCTCTGAAGTCAGAGGTGACTCGCTGCAGAAATCATGAAGGTGAAGAAACACTGCTCACCATAAACTCTTAAACTTCCGGAGAACTTTTAAAGAACAAAATTAAAGATACAGTCCGGAGCCTTCAGAGCTTTAGAGGCAGCAGGTGTTGCAGAGTGAGGAATGAAAATAACAGAAAACTAAAGACATGATGAAGAGTGTTTGGAGAAAAAGTCCAGAATAAGGTCAAACTGTCAGTGCTGGTGGAGAATATTTGATAAGAGGAGGAAGACTACTACTCCTATATCTTCTCTGAATAAAAGCACAAACCCCCCTTAAAGAAAATATAATTAAAAAAGGGAAAACCTAAAATAAAACTTCAAATTTGAAACATTCAAACACTCTCTGATCTTGTTATTTCTACAACATTTTCCTTCTTTGACCTTGTTGTCGACATTTTGACTTAATTAATACATTTTGCAAACTCACCTAGGTTGCTTCACCCTCGTATCTTAAAGAGCTCATAGTGCCCTATTACCCCTCTAGAACTCTACGCTCCCAACATGCAGGCTTGCTAGTTGTACCTAAAATCTCTAAAAGTAGTATGGGAGGTAGAGCCTTCAGTTATCAGGCCCCTCTCCTTTGGAATTATCTACCAGTCAGGGTCCGGGAGGCAGACACCCTCTCTACTTTTAAGAGTAGGCTTCAAACTTTCCTTTTTGATAAAGCTTATAGTTAGAGCTGGATCAGGCTTGGACCAGCTTTTGTCATGCTGCTATAGGCCTAGACTGCCGGGGGAACTGGCACACTGACACACTGGGATCCTAGCTCACCTTCTTCCCCCCAACCCCCTCATCACTTACTTTAACTCTGCCTGTCCCATTAAAGTTACTAACCATAGACCTTTCTGGAGTCCCTGAGCTCCATTGTCTCGTAGGTTCCTCTGAGCTGCCGTAGACGTCCTCCTGCTGTGGACGATCTGGACTCCAGCTGATACGGACGTGCTGGACTCCAGCGGCAACAGCTTCTACGACTCGTCTCATCACTATCACCTCTCTCTCTTACTCCCCTCTATCTGTCTTTCCAGACCCAACTCAGTCGAGGCATGATGGCTGTCTAACATGAGTCTGGTTCTGCCTGAGGTTTCTGCCTGTTAAAAGGAAGTTGTTCCTCACCACTGTAACTAGCTAAATACTGCGATGTGCAATGCTCATGATGGATTAAGGTGGGGTCAGACTGAGTCTTACCCTGTCTTGGTGTTGGGTCTCTGTTCATAATTTGACATAGAGTGGTCTAGACCTCCTATGTTTGTAAAAGCGTCTTGAGATAACGTTTGTTGTGATTTGGCGCGATACAAATAAAGATTGATTGATTGATTGATTGATTGCTGCAAACTTGCATCTTTTCAATAACTTTATAATCATCACAAGAAAAATTTGCTCCATGGCAGCTAAATATTGAATGTTTTTCTTTCTATTTAGGCTTCACACTACAAGAAAAAACACAGCTCCTCTATATTTAATCATTTTCTGTCTTCCTCTAGGTGTCACCTGTCAGTTCATCCTTCATTCCTCTCTTACTGTGGAGCTATAATAGCAATAAAACTACTTGTACCCGTGCAAAATGATCCATAAATGCATACAAAGATTCCAAACTACGTTCATACATCCACAAATACTTAAAATGTGGAAGCCCTAAAAGGACATGATTAAATGCATTTTATTTTCTCTGTTTTCTCGAGATTACAAGTTAGTTTCACTTAATTTCTCAAGATCGCAGTTAGTTTTCTTTTAAGTTTTGTTTTCTCCAGATAACGAGAAAGATTAGACGAGAAAACTGAGAAAATAAAATGTATGAATCATGTCCTTTTGCAGACGATGTGGTTCTGTTGGCTTCCTCCAGCGGGGACCTCCAGCGGGCATTGGGGCGGTTTGCAGCTGAGTGCGAAGCGGCCGGGATGAGAGTTAGCACCTTCAAGTCTGAGGCCATGGTTCTCTGCCGGAAAACGGTGGATTGCTCTCTCTCTCGGTGGGGAGTGAGACTTTGCTCCAAGTGGGGGAGTTTAAGTATCTCGGGGTCTTGTTCGCGAGTGGGGGTAAAATGGAGCGTGAGATCCACAGGCGGCGTCAGCAGTGATGCGGACGTTGTATCGGACCATTGTGGTGAAGAGGGAGCTGAGCCGGAAGGTAAAGCTTTCAATTTACCAGTCAGTCTACGTTCCAACCCTCACCTATGGTCATGAGCTGTGGGTCATGACCGAAAGGATAAGATCTTGGATGCAAGCGGCTGAAATGAGTTTCCTGCGAAGGGTGTCTGGGCTCGGCCTTAGAGATAGGGTCAGGAGCTCGGACATCCGGAGGGAGCTCGGAGTAGAGCCGCTGCTCCTCCGCGTCGAAAGGAGTCAGCTGAGGTGGTTCGGGCATCTGATAAGGATGCCTCCAGGACGCCTCCCTTTAGAGGTGTTCCGGGCACGTCCAACTGGGAGAAGGCCCCGGGGTAGACCCAGAACGCGGTGGAGGGATTATATCTCCCGCCTGGTCTGCGAACGCCTCAGGATTCCCCAGGAGGAGCTGGAAAGTGTCGCCGGGGAGAGGGATGTCTGGGTCAATTTGCTTGGACTGCTACCCCCGCAACCCGACCCCGGATAAGCGGAAGAAAATGGATGGATGGATGGATGGATGGATGGAATCATGTCCTTTTAGGGCTTCTGTAGTAAACATAAAAAGAGGACATACATATGGTAACCAAGTAACTTCAGGTAATAGGAAAGGCCTGTTATTAGATTCTTTAATTCTTTTGGTTTTTTTCACAAACATTTTTTAGAACATTTTCCCTCAGTAAAGAATAAAAAGACATTTTGTTACAGGACATTTATCTAACAGGTTGAAGATCACAAACACAAAAAACAAGCTTCATTCTCTGGATTAAACGAGATAAATTCAATCATGTCCTTTCAGGGCTTCTGTAGTAAACAGATCTGCAAGTACAGAGAAGATTTACAAAGGCGTACTGAGCTGCAAATGTTTGGACCAATTTGTAAATGCATACTTAGATATTAGTGGCTTCAATGTTCAAGTGTTTTCCCTCTAAGACATTAAAATGCACACAAATCATCTCTTAAAACTGAGGCTAAACGTGAGTTTTCACTTCTGCAGAGTAATCGTAGAAAAACCACTTGTGTGAGGCGACGGTTTTATCCCCCAAACTCAGGCTCACGGCTTGGGGGTATGAGGTTACATTCGTGGATCAGTTCACACAGGTACAAATAGTTCTGCTACAATAATAGCTCAGTACCTTCCTCACTCTGCCTTAATCATTGACCGTATATAAAGCTGGATGGCATGCCTTATTCTCCTGTTGTACAATAGTGAAACCAAAATACTCCCAGGGATAAAGTGGATTACATTTAAGGCTTTCAATTCAGAGTCTGAGCAACAAAACGGCTCAGATTATTCAGGAAGATGAGTCCATAGATTTTAAATCCATCTGCCTGCAGGAGGAGGAGGGCTTGATGAACGATTCTGCAGCCTGTCAGTAGAGGGAGCGTCAAACATTTTGGCCTCACGTTCGGGGAGCTGTCATGTCACCCTCACCCCAAATACTTAATAAATCCGTCTTCATCTAAATGTCTGAACACATTTCTTACTTTTAGCAGCTTTCCCTTTTCTCACATTTCCTCTGTTTTACTACCTGTAACTTGATCACATCTCCTTTGTTCCTCTCTAAGCTCTATATTTTAAGCACCGTCCCCCCCGCTGAGCAGGTTTTGTCTTACAGTTTGTGAACATTGTGTGATGTATGAGGCGGTAACACTCGGGTCATCTGCAGATTCACACCCAGGGATGACTTGGCTCTGCTGAAGCGACCACATGTCCTCTGTGTGAACTCCACCTCGCTCCGTCACCGTCCCTTTAAGCTCAGCCAAGGCGGAGGCAATCCATCTGAGCCGCGCTTCGGTTTCAACAGGCGGCCTTGAACTATCATCTGGAGCCGTGCAGACAAAACAGAGGGAACATGACAACATTAGCGTCTCCCCGCAGAGCCGCAGGGTGTCAGAGTATCCGTGTCAGAGCCTCAGCTGTGATCCTAACAGTTTGTGTTGCTACTTGTTAGCTTGCGTCTGACCACACAGGGTCATGTCGGCAGTGTAAATATTATGCTGAATCAGAGCGCTAACAGGATGTGAGGTTACAGTCATTTGAAGCTCGTAACAGATGCCAGGAGGATGATTTACAAACCTACAAATGTTGACTGGAAGAAAACATGAGCCTGCAGAGCCATAAATCCACAGGAGCATCAGAGAGGGCTTACAGAGAGCAGGTTCACAGCTCAGAGTTATTCAGTTATTAGCTTAGCTTTTATAGAATTAAAAACTACTTTAATACATGATTTTTATAAAGATAAAAAAAAACTCTTAACTACATACATCTCAGTTTTTTTAAATAATATTTCCAGCATGTTTATTTCAAAACCAAAGAAAAACAAAAAAACAGGCTGCAATGAAGCCAGCAAAGAGAGCTGTAAACTGCAGTACTTAAAACGGCCACTGGAGGCCAGATCCAAGAGAGAGTCAACCCCAATAGAGACCAATTTTAAAGGCTCAACTTTACAGCAAAAATAAACAAGTTTTAATGTAATGCATCTTTTGGAATTAGCAAGGTCCTACTCCATGTTCTCTCGTCCGTCGGACGGAGCAGGACCTCTGCACAGCTGGAGTCATGTGACCGAGGTTTTTACGCGGTAATCCCTGAATCAAGGATTCTCCTCCTCCTCTCCTCATCCATGTTGTCTTTCTGGTCCTCTGAAAACCTCTGACCTGTTGACTCCAGGCCTGGCTCCGCTCATCATGACTTTGGTTTGTTGTTGTAGTTAAGTGAAATACGATCTGGTGATAACACAGAGTGTTTTATTCTGAAAATTAACCGGATGTTTTCATTTGGTTTTGGTGAAACCTGACTTCCTGTCCCGCTCCATCTGCTCTGTTGAGATTGATGCGTCGTGCTCCGGCATCCGGGAACAATAGAAGTCTTGTGTATCTGATCCAGAGGACTCAGACCTGCCGGATCAGAGACGCAGCCGGAACGCAACTGAGCGGATCCAGTGGAAGTTAACACATTGACCAGAATAGAAACGTAAATGGCATCCCCGGTGTGGATGTTCTTCAATGTTTCAGAGGAGGATAACAGGATTGCAGTTTAGGAAGCACGTTCAGCAAGTGTTCAGAGGGGAGGAAGGAAAGTCCTCGAGTTTTAACACAACCAATGTTTGAAATCATCCGAAAAGTCTTCATTAAGTTGAAGATGTATTGAAGGACTGAAGTTAGACTTGCATGGAGGTACCACCCTCTGATTCAGGGTCTTGAAAGTTGTTGCTTTGACGCCGTGTTCATCTGCAGAAGTCCAACGTTCACACATTTTCAGACAGAGCCCTGGAAACCTCTGACCTTCCTTCTGTTTTGTCTCCTTAAACCTTCTGCTGTAACTCAGTCCTCTCCGTCTCCTCTCCTATTTGCTCCTCTACGTCATTTTCTCCTTCTCACAAACATTTACTTTGTGGAAATGAAGCCTGCCTGACTTCCTGTCCCGCCACATCTGCCCTGTTGAAATCTCTGTGGTCTTGCATATCTGATCCGGAGGGCTCCGACCTGCTGGATCAGAGACACAGTCGGAATGCAACAGAGTGGATCCAGTGGAAGTTAACACATTGACTAGAATAGAAACCTATCAGATCTGGTGCTGTGATGGATCAGAGACTGGAATTTGGCCGTTACAATCTGCTCTGTTTCAATGCATAGTTAGTTTGTAGGATGTGTAGTACATCCGGCTGTGAGAGTAGGCTTCTGCATTGGAACAAGGTGGATCTACATGCATAGGGTATGGCATCGATTTGACACTTCAGTTAAACCAAACGTGTGAGTTAAGTAATTTCTATAAACAGAAACATGTGTACAACTATCCAATCTTGTCATCTCTCAATTACAACTCTCATCATATGTCTCAAATTGCCTGTTAAGGCATAAACAATGGCAACTCAAGGATATATAATACTCATGGCTGACTATACAGCCAGCTACAGGGAGCTCCTAAAAAAGGTGTCCGCTGCTCTCAGAGGTTAGAAGATTATCAGACAGCAGTGTTTGGGTTGTGAGATTGACAGATATTCAACATAACAGCATTAAAGCTTCCCACCTTCAACCTGAGCCCACGTCAACAAGGGGAAGAGTGCGATGTGCATTTGTTGAACTGACAAGAACCTCAAACAACCTCATCATAAAATCCAAAATATACCTTTAAAGGTGACATATCACAGATTTTTTCATCAACATATATTGGTCTAAGAGGTCCCCAAAACATGTCTTTAAAGTTTATGCTCAAAAAAACACTTTGAAATCAGATTTTGGTCTGCCTGAAAAACCCTCTTCTTCAGCCCTTCTCAGAACAGGCTGTTTTCTCTCTGACCACGCCCCCTCAGGAAGTGGGTGTGGCCTCGGCTCTCCAGCACGTTGATCTAATGTTTACATGTTGGCTGAATATACACGGCTGCTCACAGACCGGCGTTACTTCAACCCTCTGAATCTGATCCAGAATCTGATCCTGACGGAGAGGCGCCTGCAGCAGGACCTTTCTGAACCATTGGTCACAGATTTAGTGTTTCTTGTTGTTTTATTTGTCAGTATGTCGACGTGTGTCTTGGTACACAGCTACGAACATGTAGCTATGTGGCTATGCTAACTAGCGCTAGCACTTATCCATGATAAATAAAACTCATCCACTAGATCTTCAAATCTGCAGACGTGGGGAGTCAAAGCGACCTTTGTGTTTATTAAGACAGCCTACAACTAGCATGCCTCCCTCCTAAGCTCCTTGTTAGCACACATGTGTGCAGGGAATGAAAAACGGAGGAGGGATTGAGTTGTATTTTATACAGTCTATGGGCTGAACAAGCTCCGAGCTCTGACTCCGTGACAGACCGGATATTGTTGTTACGTAACAAAAACACTGAAAACTGAAACGGCTGGTTTCACACACATTTACAGAAAGATGGAGAAATCAGAACAGGGGCAGAATGGATTCTTTTATTTTTCAGGGGGTTTGTAGACAGGGACACATATTTCAGGTAGAGAACCATTAAAAAGTCAATTTTGCATGATATGTCACCTTTAAGGCTTCTTATCGTCGGCAGGAAGTTTATTTCCAGTTGGATTACATCTGTCTGAACATCTTTTCGTGTGTGCTTCATGTTTCTGAACTCAGGGGGATGTTTTTTGGAAGTTTGAGCTGACAGACTTGCTGGACGTTGTTGTGGGTTTGTGGCCTTCATACTTCAAGTTGTTCTCTGTCTGTTGTGTTCACATTCATCATCATCATCAGGGTGAAGGGGAATGTACACACAGTCCTCTCTGGCTGAGTCCATGCAGGTAGACGAGGGTTTGTAATTAATGTGAATGTGTGAAGTGGGCTCCGTAACAACAGCTCTGAGTTGACGCACAGTTCATAAATTCAGTCCAAATGTTTCTGTCAGCAGTAAGTGGCTCCTCTGTGCCCGTGTGTGTGTGTGTGTGTGTGTGTGTGTATATAACGATTAGTTAAGTGCTCTCAGGTCTCTGCGCTTGTCTCAGCTTGTAGAGACGTTTCTCTCGGCCCTCCCTATAGTTCCCCTCATCTTTACTGAACTCTCGGCGTGTTTGCTGAGAGACAGATCGCCTCAGTGTTTACAGTAATCATCACATTCATGCACGTACGCTCTCTCTTTCTCTGTGCATTTAACAGTCTGCAGGCTGCTGCTCTGTAATAAGAGGCTTCAGAGCTGAGGAGGCACTTTAACACTCCTCAAAGACATTAAGGAGGGAGGTGGGTGAGGGGTTTCCACCTCCCTCCACCTCCCTCCTTCTCCTTTAAGGTTTTCATGAGCTTGGCAGCCTGCCAGCACGAATGGAGAAACTTGATGGGTGGACAGAGTTTCACACAGCAGCTCTGATGAAAGACTGCCGGTGGTGGAGGTGGTGGTGTGAAAAGTCCGATATATTACATGTGGCCTTCATGCAGCTGCAGCCGGCAGGTTTTATGTGCCGCAGCCGGTACCCTGTGTTTTGTTTCCGTCTGGTGAAAACCTCCCATTTAAATCTGAGTTTAAATATTTGTGTGTACCAGGAGGATTTACAGTGTTTCCACGGATCAGACCTGCATAAACACAGGTAAACATGAAGTCATCCAGAGTGGTTAACGTTGAAAAAGTGACAACAAAGTGAAGGTAAAGGTAATATTTATCACCACAGATAGATGGGAGGTTCTGAGGGTGCTAAAGTACACAAAACAGCCATAAAAACAGATATAAATGTACGTTACACAACTTCTGCCATCCCTCCAAGACTCACACACTCACATCAGTGGACGCTCCCGTGAGAAGATACCAAAACAAAGAAAGCTAACGAAGCATCAACAGTTTGAAATTCATGCTCCAAGCTTAAAAAGAGTTGTGCACAAGAGAGTTATATTATCACAATAATAAGAAAACAAGTATATAGATAAATACAGCATGGTTCCCTGCTGTACTGTGGGCTTAACGTTTCTAAAATACAGTTCAATACAAGCAGTAAATGAAGTTAAGGTGTTAACTTAGATTCGGAAGCAGGACCACGCCTAAACCACACCCTCAATCACCTGACAAGCCTTCTTAAACGTAGCCAGCCTACTCCAACTGCTTGTCCGTGATTCTTCAACCCACCCTCCCTCACCTTACTCTACTGCACTTAACCTATTTCCTTGTCCTCTCCTACTCAACTCGTGCTCGCTCCTTCTATGCCCTGTCTACTTCCAGGTACAACCTGGGTCAAGATCAGCTCCGGCAGGATAACGCTGAGACGGAACCCCCATCCTGAGTCTCCTTCTGCTGGGGACACCACGCACAACTAATTCATTAAATGTTCAACTTATATCCTTGTGTGGCGTGGTCCTTGCTAGTGAACCTTCAGTTTAATAATATGAGTCCAATGCAGAAGTGTTAAAAACTGCAGTTCATTGAGGATCCGTTTGAGGCTGGCTCTGGAAGTCACATACACATGAATGGGAAAAAGCCGATCTTTACAGCATTAATAAACATGTTTACAGCCTGGTACAAAAGACGAGTGTAGTCTGGATAGCTCATTTCTTGATCAGCTCTCACTGTACGGGGGTGATATTTTTTTATAACGTGGCAATTTCAAAGATATTGAGATTACTAATCTTCCAATGAGAGGCACAGCTGACTGCAGGAACACTGCAGCTGTTGGCTAGGAGGCTCAAACTCCGCCTCTTTACGTCACACTGGCTCCACAGCAGCAATATAGCTGCCGCCGCCAACTGGCCTCGAAACAGCGCTTCAGAAACAGATGGGTGACGTCACGGATACTACGTCCATTATTTATACAGCCCATGGTACAATATCATGGAAGACCATCAGTACCACACCTTAACATTTCATATGATACAATGGGATACATTACAATATTATATGTTACAATACTATGCCGAAACACATACATGACACAATATGACATAAGAAAAATAACATGCCTCACAAAACTATATTTGACCATGACATAAATTGCAATTCGGCAAGATACGATACGATACGATTTATGTGGATACAGTCCCATACCACACAAGCATGACACAAAAGGTTTGGATATGATACACTATAATACGAAACAGTTCAGTTTTACACAGTATGAAAATATTCAATACCAAACCGTACTTTACTGTACCATACAATGCAATATGACAACATACAGTAAGATATGAAATGATGTGATACAATGGGATACAATACAAGATGAGGCATTTTGATTTGATATAATACGATACAGTCCAGTAAGGCATAAATGTGATACAGTACTGCAAGGAATAAAACACTACAGCTAGTATGATATGAATTAATAGAATTAGATATGATACAATATAATAAGATACCAAAGGATTACATACAATTCATTGGATAAGATACCAGCAAGCCTCTCATCACGAGCTCCGATTGTTTTTTTCCCTCAGTGGAGTCAGAGTTGATCCTTCTGAATCTGAACCTTGGAGGGTTCAGTGGCGAGCCAGTACCATAAAAGTTGCCTGTGGACGGACCAAACACGCGGTGTGGCCAGCCGTGTGTTCTGCCACTTCACTTCAGTCACTAAGATTCAGATAAGACACTAAACACTACAAAATCTACCCGGGCAGTAATAGGAACTGTTTCACTTCAACTGAACTTTCACTTTCACCCAAAGAAAGGACATTTTGATTTGAACTTTCACTTTCTTTGTTATTTTAAAGGGGGTTTATTTTTGTATTTTATGTTGATATTTTATTTTTGTATCTTGTGCTAATATTGCCCATTGACTGTTCTAAGGCAATAAAACGGTCACTGTTCAACTTAACGTTTCTCTCTTTTGAGCGGATCAGCAGATCAATTATCCAGCTTTCAGAGCAGAGAGTGAATGTTGTGTCACTAGCATTGTTGTTATCCTTGAGAAAGACTGAGGGCGCTACAATAAGGTGACATACTACATCATAAGATAACATACGATCAGATTCGATAGGACACAATTTCATGGACACGAAAAAATACGAAACAATACGACAGGATACGCTACAATAGGATAAGATTAGATAACATACAGCACGATAAGATACGATTAAATAACACAGGATATGATATAATAATATACATTAACATACGATAACACACGATATGATGAATATACGATACGATAAGGTAACATGATGAGATCAATAACATGCGATAAGATAAGATTATGTACGATACAATATGAGTTACGATACGATATAAGAGAACATACTGTACGATACAATTAGGGATGGGTACCGAATTCGGTACTTTTATAGGTACCGACCGAATTCCATCGGTACTAATGAGTACCGACTCACGTAAAATCCAACGGTACCATGTTTCGGTACCTGAACGCATCCCTGTGACTGTGAGGGAGTGGAAGAGGAGGCAAGTTCCATACTTTAACCCTGTAATAAAGTCAGAGACTGACCGGGTGGACGTCTCTGCTCTCTGCTCTCTGCATCTGCAGAGCCTGCACCAAACGGAGCCTGCAGCTGACGGGCACACGCATTCACCCCGAGGCAGAGCTGCAGGAGGATTAAGTTTACTTTCTACAGTCTATGGTTGAGACTGACCCTCTCACTCCGACTACCTGCCCTGTTTATAACTGTTCCTGTGTGCGTGAATGCCAAACAAGTAAGCTGTGTGTCCTGTTATTATAAAGAGACGGAGAACTGACTGTTTCCCGTCTGCAGGCGTTCACGTGTGTTCATTGATAAACTCCTGAAAGAGCAATTAGACGCCACGAGCACGTGTCAGCTAATATATCTAATCACCTATATAATCCTGTTTCTGTTAATTTCATGTTTAATTAAAGCTGCTGTGGGGAACTTTTGTTTTGTATTGGTTCTGGCGCCCCCTTGTGGACAAAGTGATACCTCTTATCTCTTGCCCTAAACATGCAAAAGTAGTGTTTTCAACAAAAACCTCATCCTGTTGTCTTTTAACAGTCAACTTTATCAGGCAATGTGATTATTTTCCATGAAAACAGTCGAATAAAGGCTGTTTCTGAAGCAGGATGTCCATCATCTGGTCTGACACCTACCCCCTCAGGGAGGTTTCAGGCATTAGAAATGACAACAGAGAAGGTGTCAGTTTTGTTGCTGATGGTCTTGTTTGCTATCTAAGGTCATAAAGAGGCATCAGTATCATTTTCAGTCTGTTTCTCAGCCAGTTCAAAACTCCTCACAGGGCCTTTAAATAAAAATGTTAAATTAAACTAATTTGAGATTCTTTTTTTAAAATTAACATTTATTACTACATAAAAACACAAAAGTACCGAAAATTGGTACTGTTGAGTACCAGTACCGATTCCCAGGTACCGGGTATCGGTACCGTATCGGTTCAAATGTGAAAGGTACCCATCCCTAGATACAATACAATAAGAAAAGATCAGATCAGATAACATACTGTATGATCCCCAGATAAACAGAGAGCACCATACCATACATACCTCTGAGCCACAAACTCATGTAAGACAAGTTGTCTGAGCTTAAATTTAACTAGAAAGCCACATCGTCATAAAGTCCTACAGGCATCTTTATGTACTTCACTGAGACACAGAGCTCAGTGAAGTCCTACAGGCATCTTTATGTACTTCACTGAGACACAGAGCTCAGTGAAGTCCTACAGACATCTCTACACACTTCACTGAGACACAGAGCTCAGTGAAGTCCTACAGACATCTCTACACACTTCACTGAGACACAGAGCTCAGTGAAGTCCTACAGGCATCTCTACACACTTCACTGAGACACAGAGCTCAGTGAAGTCCTACAGGCATCTTTATGTACTTCACTGAGACACAGAGCTCAGTGAAGTCCTACAGGCATCTTTATGTACTTCACTGAGACACAGAGCTCAGTGAAGTCCTAACCACAAGAGGAGAGAACAATCCATGGCATCCTTCACTTCGTGTTTCCTGAAGGAGACTCGTCGTCACTTCTTCTGATGCAGACGAAAGAAAAATGTTCAAATGCAGAACAGAGTTTTTATTAGAGTTTCAACAGAAAAACAAACCTTTGAGAAGACATGATGGGAAAGCTACGACAACAGAGGGTTAAACAAAGCCTGGTTCTGATCTCTGGATGATCTCACGTAAGTTAACCTTCTTCTCTGTTAGACACCTGACCTCCTCATGTCTAGTATTTCCAGACTTAATTGGACTTTCAGGACTTGGCGTCGTATTGTGGCAATTACAAACATTCACTGTGTCTCTACAGCAACGAAGGAATTACAAACATCATCAGTGTATTCAGTCCAGAACTAAATTATGCAACAATCCAACATGTGCTCGTCAGCTCACTACACGGGGAACAGATGTCAGATGTCAGGACGGATTAAATGATGTGTCAGAATCTGTATTTATAAAACGTCAATCCCAACAAACGTTATCCTCAGACTCTTTCCAAACAGAGCAGGTCTAGACCGTCCTCTATGTTCTATTATTAACAAAGACCCAACATCAAGACCGGATCAGATCCAGTCCCATCTTACAGACAGGACTCAGTCTGATCTCATCTTAATCCACCATGAGCAGAGCACTTTGCAGCATTTAGCAAGTTACAGTGGCAAGGACAAACTTCCTTTAACAGGCAGAAACCTCCAGCAGGACCAGACTCATGTTAGACACACATCTGCTGAGACCGTGTTGGAGAGAGGGATAGAGGGAGATGAAGAGAGAGAGAGAGAGAGAGAGAGAGAGAGAATGAATGAAGAAAGCTGGTCAGTTCAAACTACCTTCACTAACCACAGAGAGCAGCAACACCTAATGGCCCAATCAAGGATCCTCCTCCTCCTCCTCCTCTCCTCATCCATGTTGTCTTTCTGGTCCTCTGAAAACCTCTGACCTGTTGACTCCAGGCCTGGAGCTGGGGCTGTCCTCCTGCAGGAAGGGGTAGGGGGAGTGGAACATCCGGTCTGTTTCTTCATCTTCTTGAATTATTCTGTTATTGAGAAGGAGACACTGGCCTTGATTTGGGCCCTGAGGTTTTTTGAAGTGTATGTGGGACCGTCAGTGCCAGTGACGATATACACAGATCATAATCTGCTAACTTTCCTGGCTAGTATGCACAATGCAAACCACAGGCTGATGCGTTGGGTGCTGTTTCTTCAGCCCTATGCGCTTGAGGTGAAGCACATTAAGGGCCGTGAAAATGTGATTGCTGACATGTTTTCTAGAGCACCATGTTGATAGCGCAAAGACCCTATTAGTGGGGGTCTTTGCGCTATCAACATGGCCTTGGTCAGTGTGTTTTCCTGCCTCTGCTTTCTCCTTCCAGGTCCTCCTGGGGTGCCTGCCCCTCCCATCTCGTTTAGGGATTGGCTTCACCTGCTTGGAGCCTTTAAAAGCTGGAGGAATCAAAGATGGCTCTCTCTCTCTCTCTCTCCCTCCTGAAGGCTGGTGCCTGCCTGGCACCCTCTTTTGTTTCATTTTGTGATTATGTTGAGTTTAGCCTTGGTTACCTTTCACACATAGCTTTAGTTAGCACACAGTCTCACAGCAGCCAACACCCTCACCACACTACTGATAGCTGACTTCATCATTAGTTTTCCTTTGTTAATTACTTTCAATAAATGATTTACTCATTTAGAAGCTGTCGCTGTGTGGACCTCCCTTCCTTGTTATGCTCTTCAACGAGCTGGGCGTAACACTCCGCCCATCATGACTTTGGTTTGTTGTTGTAGTTAAGTGAAATACGATCTGGTGATAACACAGAGTGTTTTATTCTGAAAATTAACCGGATGTTTTCATTTGGTTTTGGTGAAACCTGACTTCCTGTCCCGCTCCATCTGCTCTGAGATTGATGCGTCATGCTCCGGCATCCGGCACAAATAGAAGTCTTGCGTATCTGATCCGCAGGACTCGGACCTGCCGGATCAGAGACCAGAACGCAACAGAGTGGATCCAGTGGAAGTTAACACATTGACTAGAATAGAAACCTATTAGATCCGGTGCTGTGACGGATCGGAGATGGACCGGACACAGCAGTTACGCAGCACACACACAAATTTCAGCTTGTTGTGTCTTCTTCTCCAAATTCAGTCGATCCATTTTACCCATAAACCTTCACTTTCCATTTCAACCAGGAGACTTTTACTTTGTTGTGTTGAGTTTATGGTTTCACATCATTTAGACTCCATGAAAAACTCTCTCTTTGACAGTGTTCAGTGATAACATCAAGTTTTCATTATCTGCTCCATAAACATGCAAAAACACCTCCAAGGAACATAACTTGCTGCGTGCATCTTTCTGCACAGTTTGCTGATTTATTCATGCAGCCAGTTTCAGCTCCACATGTGACTGTTTGCTTTCTGTGCGTAAACAGATGTTGCAGATGTTGGGTCTGCTTTACAGTATTCAAACGGAGCAGTAAACGCAGAGGCTGGTATTTACAGGAGGGTTTTAAGTGGCCTTTTTAACGTGTGTTATTTTCTCCCATGGGAAAGCGGTTTGTAAAATCACCACGGTGGTTGCATGCAATGAAAGCTCGTATTATTATGAGTTTGGACAACACATTTCTGCACGACTGATTCATATTTTGAAGGACAAGCTCGGGTGCACGCTCAGGTCTTCAGAAGCAGCTTGGCTCTTTAGTATTTCTGACCCGAGTGTCACAGAGTGTGTAATTCTCTCCCTCATACCTACCTGCCAGCTGTAAATCAAACTTGTTGTTCTCTTTGTTCCACCTCTGTTATTTTATGAACCCCATACATCAAACCACTCCACAGAGAGCCTGCTCACTTCATCAGCGCCACATCCAAAACATTTCACAACATCTCATCAATTTATACGCTCGTGTGTTTTCAAGGTAACAGAGGACAGCTTAAGAAGAGAGTAGGAAGTGCCTGCAGGCTCTAATGAACACTTTCAGCCTTCATAATAAAAAAAAACATCAAGTGGGTACATACACATTACCTGCTCTTCAAATACCACCCATGATGCATGCTGGGACGGTGCCATTTGGTGTCATATGCATCTACCTCCGTCTTTGTTTACCTCGTGACCTTTTCTGTAGAACAACATGTCAGAGAGAGACAGGATCCCTTCATCCGTTCAATCTTTGGCACAGAAATCCAAATAAATGTGCATCGACTGAATTCACAAACATGCTGCTCCAGACCTTCAGTGTTTTTTCTCCTGATGCTTGATGATACACTTCCAGGTTTTAATCTCCTGTCTGTGTTGCCCGGACCTGCATGTTGTCGTGTTAGAGACACAGATTATTAGCCTGCTGTGCAAACATGCAAAGAGTAAAATACTACCTGCAGAGTGCAGCTTCTGCCAAGGATGCTCCAGCGTTTTTTTCTTCTTGGTTAATGTCAGCATCTGCTCCAAGATTCAAACAGACTGAGGGAATCAAAGGGTCTCTTTAGATGAAGAGAGAATCTGATAACGAGTTGAAACACTAATTTAAAGAAAATATTGTGAAGCCCCTGCACCTTTCAAACCTAAAAACAAGCAACAACTAACCAAGCATATATTCATTAACCACAGAAACAAATCCTCTTTTCCTTTATCCTGTATGAAAGCTGTGCAACACAACAGTTAGCCTGTTAGCATGAAGGAGATTCCTCTTGTGCTGTTTTGATACATAGTTATATTGATACTTGGAAGGAGACAAATGCTAGTAGCAAAGTGATTTAAAAACGCCTGAAACGCTCAACTCAAAGTAAGAAGAGTGATCCTAAAAGCCATGTCAGAGATCTACCGGTGTTCCAGTTTAAAGAGCGACCCTGTTAACTGGAGACTCTTAGCCGGATGCATCCCTCACAAACGTCTTTAGACGATCATTAAATATCTGATGAGGATATTTGGAGAATAAAAACTAATCTAGGATGCATTCCCAAGGACTCCTTCTGTGTTTCAACAGCTGTTGTAAACTCCACAAACACTGACATGTTCAGCTGAAGGTCTCCAGTTTACAGGGTCACTCTTCAGACTGGAACACCGGGAGCTGACAGAGACGCATTTACACTATCAGGCTCAGAGAAGACCGATGTTCAGTAGTTATTAAACCAAGTGAATCACATATGTGATGTTATTGTGGACAGAGGGGGAAATAAAAACACTACGGGTACTCTATCAATCAGAAGCGTTCAGCATTATAGGCCCCGCCCCCAAAGTTTCTGGACCTGTGGAAAGTACTACCCCTGAGCAGGGCCTTTTTTTCCCTTTGTTCTATCTTTTTTGTATGTGTGTGTACTTTTTAAAAGAAGAAGCTGTGATTCTCTTGATTTAGCAGCTTGTAACTGTAGTCTTCTCTCAGCCCACCGTGAATGTGTCTCTCCTCCCGGTGTTACGGTTTTAAAAGTGACCCTGTAAACTGGAGACCTTCAGCTGAACGTGTCAGTGTTTGTGGAGTTTACAACAGCTGTTGAAACACAGAGGGAGTTTTAAGATTCAATATCCTCATCAGATATTTAATGATGGTCTAAAGACGTTTATGAGGGATGCATCCGGCTGAGAGTCTCCAGTTAACAGGGTCGCTGTTTCAACCAAAACACCGGCCGATCTCTGCCACGGCTTTTTGAGTTCACTAGGATTTTAAAGCCGTGTTGAAACGTCTTTGCTACTCGCGCTTATCTCCTCTCACGTGTTGATTCATTCATTCATTGCTTTTTACATGTTTTTAACTGCAGGCGCAAATTTTCACTTTTTTCATGTTTTACTGGTTTTAGAGCACAATTTCAAATTTGAGGAAAATAATTTTTTTCCAACAGGCAATTTTTTTTTTCAAATTTCTTTTTTTTAATCAAAATTTTATTTTTTCAATAAATGTTTTTCAAGAAAAGAAAAAAAAAAAAAAATTTCAAAAAAAAAAATCAATTTTTTTTTTCAAAAAACAATTTCAAAAAAACTTAAAAAAAATTTTTTTTTCAAAATTTTTTTTCAAATATTTTTTTTCAAATATTTTTTTTCAAATATTTTTTTTCAAAAATTTTTTTTCAAATATTTTTTTTCAAATATTTCCAAAAACCATTCATTGTTTTTTTCCATCTGTTAATGGCATTCGTCTTTGTTTTACTGCCCTCTACTGGTCTGGTGGTGTAGTGTCAAAGGATTTTAAAGCCGTGTTTGTCTTTGCTACTCGCGCTAATCTCCTCTCACGTGTTGATTCAGTGAATCCATCTGTGATGAAATATAGCACCATCTAAAACAGCGCCAGCTGAGTCTCTTCATGCTAACAAGCTAACTGTTGTGTTACTCATAATGATACCTGCCTGTCCGTCTGCTTCTATGGTGTCATCTGTGATGAATGGCATTCCTCTTTGTTTTACTGCCCTCTACTGGTCTGGTGGTGTAGTGCATTTACTTTTTTTTCCTCCATCCGTCACTGGCCTGATTTGCACATCTACCCGGGGCTTCGGCCCCGCGGTCGAAACACAGACAACAATGGGAGCACAGGAACCTTTTAGTTCAGGGGAAAGTGGTTCTCTTGGTAGAAATGCACCTCAACAAGTGTAAGTACTCTTCTGGGGAAAGTTCCTGCGGGCGATAAGCACCTTAACTCTCACCTGGAGGTGGCACTGTGAGGATGACTAAATGTCAGCAGGTAGAGGACTTCAACACTTGAATCCTATCGAACCTGTGACATATGGACCGGATTGAATATTGTGTATTAGAGTTTCAATGATTCCTCTTTTCTGGTTAAGTGTGCAGCCTCTGCCATGACGTTCTTTCCATGGATGAATCCAGCGAGAAGATTGTGTTCATTGTGTTTGATTGTTTGTTTGAGGCATGGCTGATCCCAGTTGATGTTTGGGCCTTTAATACTGACTGCTTACACACACAAAAGTCACAGAGAAGGAAGCCTCCAATGTGATACCGTGGAAAAAACTCCATCGTTGGAATCAGGTGGGATATTGTGTTTATAGTTTGCATGAACATCCTTGCAAAGAACACAAAATGCTAAAAATACAAGTGTTGTGAAAGTCGTCCACACACCTCCAACATGTTGAAATATAAGGTGTCCTATACTGTGGTCTTAAACTTCACACAGACCTGTAAGCTGTCAGAGGAACTTTAAACAAGGTGTCTGAACAGGAAACATCTGCTGCCTCCGTCCACGCTGACGTTACCTCTCTGTCTCTCCTTCACATGTGAAGTCCAGTAAAGCTCCGGAGGCCCCCCGTCCTGAACGCTGGATGTTACTGCGAGCACCATAAACCACATACACAAACACACGAGGCTGAGGCCGTACGGACGCAGATGAAGAGTTGTGTTTACATCAGGGGGAACGGTAGTCTTAGAAACACATTTCAACATCTCAATACAAACATCTATAAGCCACCAAACACAGCTGTTACACTGCTCCTATCTCTGTGTGTGTGTGTGTGTGTGTGTGTGTGTGTGTGTGTTAAGAGAGCCTAACATTTACCAAATTGAAATCCCTGAAGGCGGTAAACAAAGTCGTTCCTGCTTCCCTTATTGCTGGCAGATGTCCCCACTGAGCAGATATGTGGCTCCAACTTGTTGACTAAGTATACCACATAAGCATGTAAACAGAAACCAAAACCAGAACAGACCACATCCAAAGCCTCCATTCATAAGTCCGAGCACGGATCAGATGCTGCTGCTCCTCCTCCTATTCTGGGAAAGAAGTTTATTTGAGCGTGTTCGGCTTTGATCCCGCTCCTGTTGTGTGGGATTAAACTATTTCAGTCACTCCCAAAGAAAACACACGACTACAGAGGTGTGACTGTGCCGCCATCTGAGTCCCAGAGAGCTAAAAATACTGATCACAAGAACACGGAGTGAAAACTGAGGAGTTCATGGTGGTCATGGTGCGGAGATGTTCCCACGAAACTCATCTTTTCACAACTTTGGGGCTGGAAGTCGAGGAGCGGGTCCCCTTCAACGGAGGCCAACTTGCACCGCCATGTTTCTAGAACAGACAGACTCGTTACACAGAAGTATTATAGGATCATAGGTGTCTCTCTCCCCTCCATCCAGGACATCTACAGGTCCCAATGTGAACGCAGAGCCTATGCCATCCTGAAGGATTCATCCCACCCCTCACACAGACTGTTTGCCCTCCTACCATCAGGCAGGAGGCTTCACAGTACATGGATCAAAACAACAAGGTCTCACAACAGCTTTTTCCCCCATGCTGTGAGCTCCCCTTCACATTCACCTCCACCTCAGACTGCCCCCCCCCCCCTTCCCAGCCCCTGTCCCAACAAACTGGGATGGACCCTGGACAATCTTGACTCTGTTACATGTGACTTTATACTGGACAATGACCACCACTGTGTCTTCTGTGTTTTAATAACTATTTATTACTGCCTATTTATTTCAATTCAATAGTTTATATATATATATATATATATCAACATTTGCATCCTGCACTACCTCACTTACTGTTTTGTCTTGAGTATTAATATTTAGAACCAGAAGTACTTACAGATCACCATGCTAAGTGCAGTTCCAACGCTCTTAATGCTGCTCTAAGGATAGAGGATCGAGGAGAGAGGAGGGAAATTGGAGGAGCAGAGGATGCATGAGAGATGCCTTCACAGAAGACTTTTTCACGGATGGACACACTCACGTATCAAATATCACTCACTGTCTTCTCTGGGACATCACATCACCAGAGTTTAATAACAGCAAAAAGACAGACCTTAAAACAGTCACTAGGGGGCGCCATGAAACAGATAAGATATTCACAAGCTTAAAGAAGAAGAAGAAGAAGCAGAGAGAGGTTGTTGTTGTTGAATGGGGCAAAATAACTTTTCCTGATAGTTTTTGACTGTAAAAACTTGACAAATGGAGGATCATACTCATCATACATCATCATCTTCTTGTCCTTGAAGGCCATCATCGAAGATGGCAAGCAAGGGAACAACTCAATCTCATATTGTTGACCACATTGGCCGAGATAACTTGCTATAGCTGGAATCAAGAGACAAGACAAAGGTTTTCACAACTTCCCAGATAATCCGACCTCCTCACTCTCTTTCCTCACAGGGAGCTCGTGTTTAGTCCTGATCCCTTATAAACAGGTAGAGTTGATTTGTCCGGATGAATGAACCTCTGCTGTCCTTTCAGTCACCGGAGGATCTCCGTGCTGATTCAGTGTACTTTATTAGTCCCAGAAGGGCAATTCAGTTTTACAGTCAACCCGTCCATAGTACAAGATATACAGTAAAGGAAATAAATAACACGTCGTGACATCGACAACAACCACAACCAGTTACCGTAAAGCAGAGCGGGATGCGGAGCGATCCTCGGTTTATTCTGCCTTTTTAGCATTTAGCAGCCTTATGGTAGAAGGGGTCAAATAATTTGCATAGGGGCACATATTACCACTGACCTGAGGGCATGATTGCAGATTCACTGCCAAGTATGTGATCAGGTTGAGCTCAAATTCTGTTTGTTTTCTGGACCACCCGCATCGTCAAAAGGGAGCAGAGGTCCTTAAGCTGGACTCAAGTGATTTTGGAGCACAATCTGATGATGCCATTCAGACACTTCTTGTCCTTCACAGAAAGACAACCAAACCAGCATATACAAGAATATGTAAAGAGACTTTCGGGGCGGGAGCGATTTGCTGAAGATAACTTTTTCGACTCCTGCACATAAGTGAATGAAGCGAGTCGAGCGTTGAGCGTGTCACGATTTCGTGCAGCCTACAGTCATGGCCAAAAGTTTTGAGAATGACACAAATATTACATTTTCACAAAGTCTGCTGCTTCAGGGTTTTTAGGTGTTTTTGTCAGATGTTTCTATGGTATAATGAAATACAATTAGAAGCATTTCATAAGTATCAAAAGCTTTTATTGAGAATTACACAGAATTCATGCAATAAGTCAATATTTGCAGTGTTGACCCTTCTTTTTCAAGACCTCTGCAATTCTCCCTGGCATGCTGTCAATCAACTTCTGGACCAAATCCTGACTGATGGCAGTCCATTCTTGCATAATCAATGCTTGGAGTTTGTCAGAATTTGTGGGTTTTTGATTGTCCACCCGCCTCTTGAGGATTGACCACAAGTTCTCAATGGGATTAAGATCTGGGGAGTTTCCTGGCCAAGGGCCCAAAATCTTAATGTTTTGTTCCCCGAGCCATTTTGTTATGACTTTTGCTTTATGGCAAGGTGCTCCATCATGCTGGAAAAGGCATTCTTCATCACCAAACTGCCCTTGGATGGTTGGGAGAAGTTGCTCTGGGAGGACGTTCTGGTACCATTCTTTATTCATGGCTGTGTTTTTAGGCAAGATTGTGAGAGAGCCCACTCCCTTGACCGAAAAGCAACCCCACACATGAATGGTCTCAGGATGCTTCACAGTTAGCAAGAGACAGGACTGATGGTAGCTCTCACCTCGTCTTCTCCGAACAAGCCTTCCTCCAGATGCCCCAAACAATCGGAAAGGGGATTCATCAGAGAAAATGACTTTACCCCAGTCCTCAGCAGTCCAGTCCCTGTACCTTCTGCAGAATATCAGTCTGTCCCTGATGTTTTTACTGGAGAGAAGTGGCTTCTTTGCTGCCCTCCTTGACACCAGGCCTTCCTCCAAAAGTCTTCGCCTCACTGTGCGTGCAGATGCACTCACACCTGCCTGCTGCCATTCCTGAGCAAGCTCTGCACTGGTGGTGGCCCGATCCCGCAGCTGTAACACCTTCAGGAGACGGTCCTGACGCTTGCTGGACTTTCTTGGGCGCCCTGGAGCCTGTTTGGCAACAATTGAACCTCTCTCCTTGAAGTTCTTGATAATTCGATAGACGGTTGACTGAGGTGCAATCTTACTCGCTGCTATAAACTTCCCTGTTAGGCCCTTTTTGTGCAATGCAATGATGGCTGCACGTGTTTCCTTGCAGGTAACCATGGCTAACAGATGAGGAACAATGGTGTCATGCACCATCTTCCTTTTAAAGCGTCCAGTCACTCAATCATGACAGATTGATCGCCAGCCTTGTCCTCATCAACACCCACACCTGTGTTAATGTGTGTGACACCTGTGTGTCATTGAAATGATGTTAGCTGGTCCTTTTGTGGTAGGGCTGAAATGCAGTGGAAATGTGTTTTTGGTGATAAAGTTCATTTTCAAGGCAAAGAGGGACTTTGCAATGAATTGTAGTTGAGCTGATCACTCCTCATAACATTCTGGAGTATATGCAAATTGACATTATAAAAACTGAAACAGCAGACTTTGTGAAAATTAAAAGTTGTGTCATTCTCAAAACTTTTGGCCATGACTGTACTTTGTTGTCATTGGTGCTGCCCAACAAGAACTTGTGTCCACGCGCATCTTTCCATTGCCTTCACATGTAATTCACTTGTGCGACTGATTTTATTCGTGTTTGTTGTGAACGCAACATAATACCTGACTGGACTACCTTAGAAGTCTACTGTTTTGTTCACAATTAGGTTGCATTAAGTGTCAGAGAACTGCCCCAGAGTGTGAACTGAGAGTTTCCAGACTTCTCTCCACTTGGGGAAGACGGGCAATTTTGTTTCTGAGGCTTGTACAAGTGCGCAAGATTGTCCCACTCTTAAAGAATAAGCTCATTGTTGCCCCCTGTGACTGGAGGGAGAAAATCATCTTTTGCAACATCAATGTCTGGAGTTAGAGTTCATGCCTTTGGTCACACAGGACAGCAAAAGACACTTTGCATTGTCTAACATGGAGAAGAGTAAGTCAACCTACAAGTAGGTTTTAAATAAACTGAATATAAAGTTTATATCTTGTAGATATTAGATAAATACGCCCCTACAGAATGGGTTAGCATTTAAGCTTTAAACTGAATTACACACGTGGGTTTTCTTTCCTTCTTTTCTAACAAACACACTTATGGACACTTTTTCAGTCGAGCCAGAGGAGAGCAAGAATGTTAAATGACCTCACTGTATGTTTTGTGTTTGAGAAAAGAGCCAGCACAGCTCTGTTGTGAGTCTTTCACTCTGCTCTGAATAAGCATTTTGTCCATCCCAACGTGTGGGCCGCTCCCCGGCTTTCATTCCATGCCAGCACTTTTTGAAATCTGCCCAGGCTTTAACTGAAAACGGGATGAAGCCTTCAAAACACGTCTCTGTCTCCTCTTTTATCAATATTACAACCACCTGAGGAAAATCCAATCTGGAGACACTTTGGGTCACAGTTTGCAGATTTGCTCTGGGGGTGCTCTGGGTGGTCGGAGAGCTCAGTGTGAGGAGGACTGCTCGGGCACATAAACATCAAGAGAAACATGCATTAAAACCCCGAGTCAGGTCAGAGGGAGTCAAGGATGCCTCTCATTTCAAACATAAAAGAACAAGGACAATAAAAAAGTATGAGGCGTGAAAAATAAAACACACAGGAGGAGAATGTGGAGGAAACAGGTTGTGGGTTTAGTGTTTTGGGTAAAGTTGTGACTCCTGAGCTTTACTCCAAAATGTGAAGTTTGTGAGTGCTCTGATGTGGACTTCACAGCGCTCTCCGTGGATATTTCAACCCATTACACAATACTAGAACTTTCAAATGAATTTATGTTCCCAAACTTTTCAGCCCTGAAGCCCAAAAATAGGGACGTCAGAGACTTGAGACCCGTTGTTGTTTAGTGTTCGTCCCTCTCTGTCCTGTGTTCTCCGTGCAGCCACTGATTGAGCTCACCTGTTTTCCACTTGATAACCAGAGTCTGAGTATGGATGGATCCCAAAGCTCTTAACCACAGTCTCCTCTGTCCTCAGATGAACTGGAATAAGTTACGGACCTACCGTGCTAAGTGGCGTTCCAAAGCTCTTAACGCTGCTTGGAGGATAGAGGATCAAGGAGAGAGGAGGAGAATTGGAGGAGCGATAAGAGAGGATGCACGAGAGCAAGATTCGTGGAAGTGTTTTGACTGACAGACACATCCCCATATCAAATATCACTCACTGATTGGACCCTGCAGCTCTTCAGACTTCACTGAATCTTTATTTATTTATTTGCCTTTATTTGATAGGACAGCTGAAGAGAGACAGGAAACATGGGGAGTAGATAGCAGTGGAAGACATGCAGGAACAGGCCGGGAATCGAACCGGCGACCCCTGCGACGAGGACTGTAGCCTCTGTATGTGGGGCGCTTAGACCGCTAGGCCACTAGCACCCCCTGAATCAAGGTTCAAGGTTTCTTTATTATCCCCGGGGGGAAATTTGTCTTTCAGTCAGCGGTGACACAAACAAAACAGTACAACACCAACATCAAAACATTCAAAACGGTAACAACAACAACAGTAACAACTGGAAACAACAGTTATGCTGCATTATTAAGCAGACTAGCTGCTGTCGGTACAAAATAGTTCCTCTTCCTATTCGTCCTGCTATTCGGCATCGCAAATCTTCGGCCTGAGGGAAGCCGGTGAAATTCAAGACAAAGAGGATGGTACGGGTCAGCCACGATGGACCAGGCCTTGATGAGGGTCCTGGCTAGGTGGAGGCTTGACATGTCAGGCAGGGGTGTGCCCGCAACCCTGCTGCATATCTTAACTATGGCCTGCAGTCTATTTTTTGTTTTTTAGATTTGTTGACCCGTACCAAGACACTATTGAAAAGGTTAAAAGCGATTCAATAAAACAGGAATAAAACATCTTCATAAAAGTCGTGTCCACATTAAAACCCCTGAGCTTCTGATAAAAGTACATTCTTTGGTGGGCTTTTTTACAGACGGCGTCGACCTGATGCTCGAATGTCAGTTTGTCGTCAATAAAAGTGCCAAGATATTTGTGCTTGTTCACAATGTCCACTTCCACATCATCAATAAAAACAGGGGAAAAGAGAGTGGGGGTCTTCTTAAAATCAATGACGAGCTCCTCGTCATCTTTATTAAGAGCAAAAACAAACCTTAAAACAGTCACGGAGGCGGAGTCTGAAACAGATCATAAATATGCAATGGTTTCTAAACAGTGGCTACGTGATGAGCTGGGATTAAAAATTTATTAGAGTGACAAGTGGAAGATGTGAGGGTGAAACTTGCATCTTGCAAACGTCTGTCTCCAGTTCTTCTCAGGAGGGTTTGTTTTCAGCCGTCAAGTGTTTCTTTGTTTTATCATTTCATCAATAGTCACTGGACTAATATTTGGACGGGCCTCTCTCTTTGTTTGTGAATGAAGATTATTTTCTGTTGTATGAAACTAAAGTTTGTCTGAGTTTATAAATAAATCAATCATCTGAGTATACTTTGTTCCCTCCTTTTTCCCATGGCTTTATTGAATTGTTGCTGCCCTCCTCCCTTCATCTTCCTCAGGGAACATAACAATGAGTCAGAAAAATAAATGTCTGTAGATCCTCGGGAACCGCTCGAAAACAAGCGGAGGATCAGTGGAATCAGCTTCATGACTGAGAGGACTCGAGCCGAGCTCTTCATTCAGTTCAGAGTCGGTGAATTCACGTCTTCATCTCCAGAAATGTGACAGAATGCAGAAGGAAAGGAGAACAGACATTAGAAGCATCATGCCAACGAATCAGCTGACAAGACTCTCAGTGAGACTCTGCCGCCCCCTGCTGGTCGTTCATTAAAACAAACCACACACAGAAACATGATGTATGTGATGTTTTATTTTGAAGCTGCTCAGAGAGATGGAGGGGACACTTTCTGTCTCATGTTGCAAAGCAAAGACACTCTAACACTGCAGGAAGATCTGCAGTATCCACTGATGTTTGAAACCAAAGGGGCTTCTGGGAAACTGAGTCCAGAGAGAGAGGAGGTCTCAGTCGTCTCCTCCGCATAGACTCAGCAGAGCGTTCTGGTAGTCTCCTTTGGTGTGCTCCTGAACAACACAGACACAAAGGGAGTTGAATTAAAACACCACTCCTGTATTGTTTTTAAATATGACTCCAGATTTAAGTTTGTGTTTGTTCAGAGTACAAATAAAACAAACACTCAGGCTGGTACTCACAGTGATGGTCTGGTACAGTGACCTTTTGTGCTGCCTCTTGAACTCTGATCTGATCTTCATCAGGTCGATTTCACATCGAGAAACCATGATCCTGGTCACCACCTTCTCCTTCGCTCCTTTACCCTGCAGAAAAAACAAGATGGAGGGTTACAAACAGGCGTTAGAGTGAGGTGTAATGTTATCGTATTGGTATCATGAACCAAAACAGGAAGATCTATCATATCTGTTTCCTACTGATGGACAGAGCTGTGAAAACGTACCTTCATGGCTTCACTGAGTCTGTTGGCGAAGTACAGCTGCCTGTTCTGAAAACACTCAACTGTGAAAACAGATGATCAATAAATCAGGTCATGTTTCCATACAAGACATTTCCATTTGATGTCATTAATAAGACATTTCTTACCCAGAGTGAGGAAAGACTTCTCCAGATCTCCCTTCACCTCCTTCCTGATGCTCTCCTTCATGTCGTATGGACTGTAGCTCTTATACCTCTCAAACACTGAGGGCAGAAAATAAAGAAGCTGAGCTCAAAGTAAAGCTTTGGGACATTGAAAGGCATTGCATAGACACGAACATGAAAAATATATTATGTGGTGTTCACACCAAACGTTCATAAAATCATTTTCTCACTTAATTTGTGCAAATATGTTGCTCCATTTGTCTGCAAGTACCAAAAGTTATCATTACCAAAGTGCTATTATCCAGATGAACGAACCTCCACCTGTACTTTCTTTGAATTATACATCACTGGAGGATCTGCATGCTGATTGGACGTAGAGGCCCTAATGACTCGCTTAAAGGCACTATGAGGAGTTTTTAACTTGCTGAGAAACAGACTGAAACTGGTACTGATGCCTCTTTATGACCCTCAAAAGCAAACAAGACCATCTACAACAACACTGATACCTTCTCTGTTGTCATTTTAATGCCTGAAACTGCTCTGAGGGGGTAGGTGTCAGAACAGATGATTGACATCTTGCTTTAGAAACACCCTTTTTTGGCTGTTTTCATTGCAAATAATCACATTGTGCGATAAATCTAAATGTTAAAAAACAGGATGAGGTTATTGTCTGAAGACACTAATTTTGCATGTACAGGACAAGAGATAAGAGGTATCACTTTTTCCACAAGGGGGCGCCAGAATCGATACAAGCTAAAAGTTCCTCACAGCAGCTTTAAGTGGAGCATTCACCTCATGACAAGAGCTTGTGTCTTTACATTGACTTTACTTGTAATTATCTTGTGCGAA